>NW_027555847.1:344634732-344909732 GCF_003287225.1 Phascolarctos cinereus | reverse complement strand
TTGGATCTATTTTCCAGGTCAGCTGTTTTTCCAATGAGATATTTCACATGGTTTTCTAATTTTTCATTCTTTTGGATTTGTTTTACCGTGTCTTGATTTCTCATAAAGTCACTATCTTCCAATTGCTTTATTCTAATTTTAAAGGAAGTATTTTCTTCAGTAATCTTTTGGACTTCCTTTTCCATTTGGCCAATTTTTCTTTTTAGGGCATTTTTCTCCTCATTGGCTTTTTGGACCTCTTTTGCCATTTGGGTTAGGCTATTTTTTAAGGTGTTATTTTCTTCAGTATTTTTTTGGGTCTCCTTTAGCAAGCTGTTGACTTGTTTTTCATGATTTTCTTGCATCACTCTCATTTCTCTTCCCAGTTTTTCCTCTGCTTCCCTTACTTGCTTCTCAAAATCCCTTTTGAGCTCTTCCAAGGCCTGGGACTGATTCATATTTTTCTTGGAGGCTTTGGATGTAGGAGCTTTGACTTTGTTGTCTTCTTCTGGTTGTATATTTTGATCTTCTTTTTCACCAAAGTAAGATAATATAGTCTGACTTTTTTTGAACTGCTTGCTCATGATCCCGGCCAATTACTTGAGTTTTAAACTCTTTGTTAAGGTAAGAGTCTGCTTACAATGTGGAGAATGTACTATCCCAAGCTTCAGAGGTTTGTACAGCTGTTTTCAGAGATACTTCTAGGGACCTGTAAATTTTCAGTTCTTCCAAGGTGGTATGATAAGGGGCGAGGTGTTTACTCCTTTCCTGGCCTGTGACCACAAGTATTCCTTTCTGTCCTGTAACTGTGAGGAGGGGTTTCTCTCTACAGCCACTACAAGCTCCACCACACCAGCACTCCTCCTCATCCCAGCACCACCGCCCAGAACTGTGACCCAGATCACACGGGCAAAGGAAGAGATTCCTGCCTCAGCACTGGCAAAGAGATCCCTGCAATCCCTCTCTGATCAGCCACTGGATTCCCCCTCAGTCTGTGGGCCTGAAGCTCAGGAAGCAGCTGCATCCCCCCCAACCCAGGACCACACTCTTGGGGAATGAAGCTGAAACCCTGCCTTCCTTTCTCAGCACTGACAGAAACAGACTTTTCCCACTGACCTTCTAAGTTGTCTTTGGCATTAGTGGGTTGAGGAGTCTGGAAACCTCCACAGCTGCCCGTGATTCAGTCCTCTGAGGTCTGATCCAGGTTCCCTGTGGCCTGCGCACCCATGCTGCACTCCCAGCCTGGCGCGATACGCCTTTCTGATCAATCATCCAGGTTGTCTTGGGCTAGAAATTTGTTTCACTCTGTCTTTTTGTGGGTTCTGCTGCTTCAGAATTTGTTTAGAGCCATTTTTTATGAGTATTTGGAGGGGTTTGGGGGAGAGCTTAAGCAAGTCACTGCTTTCACTCTGCCATCTTGGTTCCACCCTAATAGCATTACATTTTTATACCACAAGTTGCTCAGCTGTTCCTCAATGGATAGGCAGCTATTTTGTTTCAGTTTCTTGCTAACACAAAAAGTGCTGCTATAAATATTCTTGTATATATTCATCCTTTCTTTCTGTCCTTGATCTCCTTAGGATATATTCTTAACAGTAGTATCACCGAGTCAAAGTGTATATACATGTTAGTGACAATTTTCTTATAGTTTCTAATTGTTTTCCAGAATGATCAAATCATTCACAATTCTGTCAAGAGCGTATGAGTAAGCCAGTCCTCCCAAGCTACACTCTCCAATAATTGTTATTTTCCTCTTTTTCATCTTGGCCAACTGGATAGGTCTGCAGTGGAATCTCAGAGGTGTTCTAATTTGATTTTCTTTTATTATTGGAGATTTAGTGTGGAGCACTTTTAATATGATTGTAGATGGCTTACATTAATTTATTCATTTGAGAGCTACCTATTCATATCTTTGACCCTGTTTCCATTAGGGAATGACTTTTATTCTTATATATTTGTACTGATTATTTATCTTGGATATTAAACATTTATCAGTGAAACTTTCTGTGATGTTATTTTCTTAATTGTTTCATTCTAAATCTGATTTTATTGTTTATGCAGATACTCTTCAAGTTTAAGTAATTAAAATCAACCATTTACTTCATGATTAGCTCTACGGCTTGTTTGTGGAAGCTAGATGTCGCGGTGGATAGAGCGCCAGGCCTAGAGTCAGGAAAGCCTGAGTTAAAATCTGGCCTCAAATACTTACTAGGCTGTATGACCTTGGGCAAGTCACTGAGCCCTGTTTGCCCCAGTTTCCTCATCTGTAAATGAGCTGAAGGAGGAAATGGCAAACCACTCTAGCATCTTTCTGGGGGGAAAAAAGTGGTCAGGAAGAGTTGGGCACAATTGAAAATGACTTAAAAAAAAACTTGTCTGATGAAGAACTTTTCCCTATTCCTAGTTGTGAAAAGTATCTCCTACCTTTGTCCTCTATATTTTATGATATTACCTGTTATATTTAGGACATCATCCATTTTGAATTTGTTGTACATTAGGCGATAAGTTGGCCCATCCTCATTTCTGTCAGACTTCTTTTCACTTTTCCCAAAAGTGTTTGTCACTTATGGCATCATTATCCCAGCAACTGGTGACTTTTGGTTTATAAAAGACCATGCAAATATGTTCAATTGTTTCTGGGTCTTAGTTAAGTAGTCCATTCCACTGATGTACTGTCTGTTTTTTAACCAAGACCAAATATTTTTAATGATCATTGCTTTATTATATAATTTGAAATGTGGTACTTCTATGATCTGTTCATTTTTACTTTTCCTTATTTCTCCTGATATTGTTAACCTTTTGATACCCCCTTTTGATAATTTTGTTCAGTTGCACTGTATCATTATTACTTCATTTAGTCTTCACAACAACTATGGAAGTGCTATTATTATTGCCATTTTACAGATGATGAAACTGAGGACAGCAGGGTGATGCCCACAGACACACCGCTAGTAAGTGTCTGAGACTGGATTTGAACTCTAGTCTTCCTGACTCCAGGCCCAGCACTTTATCCACTCCACCTAAGGTGTTTTGTAATTGTATTAATATAAATCCTGACTGTGTGTTGGTAATTGTACTCCCAGATATTTTACATATTCAGTAGTTACTATAAGTGAGATATCCTTTTTCTTTCTTTTTCTGCTAGATTTGTTTAGTAATATCCAGTAAGTTTGATGACTTTCTGAGTACATCTTACATCCTACTACTTCACTGAAGTTCCTTTTTCTATTAATTTTAATTACATCTCTAGGGTTCTCTATGTAAATCATCACTTCACCTACAAGCATCAATAGTTATTTTACATTTTGCCCATTTTTATCCCATCAATTTCTTTTATTTTCCTCATCTAATTACTGCAGCTAGCATTTCTAGAACTTTATCAAATAAGGGCGATGACAATGTTGTTGTTCAGTCATTTCTGATTCCTCGTGACCCCATTTGCAGTTATTCTGGCAGATACTGGAGTGGTTTGCCACTTCCTTTTCCAGCTCATTTTACAGTGAGGAAAGTGAGGCAAACAGGGTTAAGTGATGTGCCCAGAATCACACAGCTAGGAAGTGTATAAGGCCAGATTTGAAATCAGGCCTTTCTTCCTGACTCCAGGACTGGCACTGTACGCACTGTGCCACCTTCTGAATCATCCTTGATTACCCCTTTCCCTCACTTCCCATATCCAGTCAGCTCCCAGAATTGTCAGCCTTACATTTACGACATCTTTGACATCCATCTTGTTCTTTCCTCATAGTGGGCAACCACTTTGGTTCAGGCCTTCCTTTCCTAGTGCTTTGATTGATGAGTGAAGTAGTCCCATATTTGATATTTTTTGCTTCTAGTCTATCCCCTTTCCAACCCATCCTCCACATAGACACCAAAATAATCCCCTTAAAGCACAGGACTTCACACTCTTTTTCAGAAATTGTCTTTGGCTCTACAAAATCCCCACTCCTTGGTTTGCTGTTCGGAACTCAGCACAATCTGGCATTTGCCTACCTTTCCAGATAACGTCTCACACAACTTCACTGCACGTATTCCAGCCAAACTGAAGAAGAAGCTCCTCCACAAACTTGAAATATTTTCCACATCCGTGCCTTTGCCCAGGCTGTGCCTGATGCCTGGAATGATTTCCCTCTTCACGTTTGCCTTGCAGAATCTGTAACTTCCCTTAAGACTAAAATCATGTATAGAGTACTTCAGGAAGCTTTTCTTGTCGCTCATCCCTACACCCCCAGTCCAGATTATCTTGTATTTACTTATCTAGTTAAAAGTTGTATATTAGAGTTGGTCATAATTTCCTTAAGGGCAGGAGTTATTTTTGTTTTTGTCTTTACATCCTGATTGCCTAACAGTCGTAGTTGGTGCTTAATAAATATTAATTGAATTAAATATAACCACAGTGGCAAAGAGGCAGAGCTTCTAAATAGAAAGATATGCAATTGAATACAGCTACACATTTATACATATACATTTATATTTTGTAGGAAAAGTAGTGAACCACATACATATTTCTGACTATATTTATTGGTATACAATTCTAGGAATAAATTTACAGTTAATAACAATGACCATGCATAGTTTATGATCAGTGAAGGAAGAGAATTCTTATTGTCCTCTCAAACCCTACAGTCAATTATCACAGAGATGTGATAGCCTTTTTAAAATTCCAAACAGCAATAATGTTTTTAAAAGATGCAGGAAAAAAAATCCTCCCCCCAACAAAAAAAAATGTATTGGTGCCTTTAAAGGTGATTGTTCAGTCCTTGAGAGAATTCTAGGAGAATCTACTTGTTCCCTCCATGACCCACAAGGTAAAAGAAGGGAGTGGATTTGCAGAGAGAATGTTCATTCTTCATAAAAATTCTCAGTCTTCCTCCCCAGCATAAACAATTTTTTCTTTGGCCCACAAGTTGAAGAAATGTGCAGAATGTCTCTACTTGTGTGGGATATAGCCTGGTGATGTTTCAATGGAAATATCTGTTTACCAAAAAACAATGTTCAGATTTGTCTCAGTGCTAAAATGTTTGAAGCAAGGATTTTTCAAGTATCTCTTATTGTGCTTGAGGCCTAGTCTATGGATTTTAAAACACTGTTCTCAATCTACATTATCCCTTTTCAATTGAGATGGAGTCAAATCAGGTCAAGTAAGATAAAGAGATTATACATATTCCTGATATCTTTATGGATTTAACTGTCTGGCCTCTGATCAGTTCTAATTGCATGTATTAAGAATTACTTTCTGGAAATAACATAGAGCTTACTATAAGAGAAAATGGAAATGCTTGCCTTGAACCTTTCCAGTTTGCCTGGTAGCAGGAATTTAAGAGTCAATTTATTTTTTTTTAAATGAAGAAACCTATTCGAATGTAATCATGGGACTTTTACCAGGAGCCGAACAAAGAAAGAAAATGCTTTAAATTTTTTTTTCCATCATCTGATTGAAATGTTGTTCATTTTTTCTTTTTTCAGTAAATTAGAGTGAAGCTTAGTAAAGATGAACATTAAATCAAAAACATAAATTAATGCCATGTATTCCACTTGATTCCATTTCCACTGGATGCTGTATATTAACTCTAAGAATATAGATACATACACATGCAGTTTTCTCAAGTCTCTGCTGTTCCAGGGTAATAAAAAATTAAGCAGTCTAGGTTTGAGTTTGCTAAAAGTTATAAATGCTTCAATTAACATGTAAAGTTCTATGAAGGAATGTACTCTAAATTTGATGATACAGCCATAATATATTTAAAACAATTGCCATTGAAGAGCAAAGAAAAAAAATTAGTCAACCATTCCTATATTTTTACAAGGTGCTAGCACCAAAATTAAGGGGGAAGAGTGCTATGTAATGTGTTCCCATGGTCAAAAGCATTAAATCTTATGCCTGGCTGGCATTGCCTAAGGGAAAAAAAAATGACAGTAAAGAAGTTCCTATTATCTTCCTCTTGCAACTACAGCACATTTATATTCCGAGAAATAGGTTCATCATTTTGAATTCTTGATAGTGAAGATGTACTGCCCCCAGGTGTCTGTACAAGGATTTATTGGATTAAGAAAAATATTTCTTTCTTATTTGCTGTAGGCAAATACACCCTCAAGAAATCCGTGTGTTGTATTGGTATTAAAGAAGTCCAGTTTTGCATTTTTATTGGAATGGACTGAAGATTTTTTGCTTTGTTGACAGAAAGTGTGAGGATAATTAAGAAATATCTCTATTCGTGGCGGAATCTACTTGGAAGAAGAAACTGCAGATTAAAACACGTTGTTTCAAAGAGTTCTTTTGTTTTAATCTGGCTATCTTTCCATGAAATTTATGCACCTGGAGACCTGGTGTCATGGGAATTTTCTAAAGTTCTAGGTAAAGATGGTGCATTTTTATTAAGAGGAAAACCAGACACTCTTAAGACAAATGAAATCCCTGATTCCAATAGAAAAAATAAAAGGAATGTGAAATTCTCTAACATTTCTTTTCCTATCTAAATCAAATATAAACTTGGCCATTTAAAACTCTCTCCTTAAGGCTGTTCTTTCATCTTATCCTATTTTTTCTTCAATTTCTAAGCTCATATTTGTCTTCCTACTTTTATCTTCTTTTCTCCTCCTCCATCTTATCTTTCTCTTTTTCCTTCATTATCATCCTTTACAATTATGTAGCACCTTATGCTTTCCAAAGAGCAGTCATATCCATTATCTTATTTGATCTGATTCTTAAGCCAACATCACGAGGTTAGAATCAGTAATTGGCCAAAATAGAATTGGTGCGCTTCAATAGCTAAAGGGTAAGGATGATATATTTTTCATTATTGTACCCAAATATCAATATCACAAATTATCATTTAATCATTTTGTCCACAGAAGAGCCATTGCCAAATCAAACTCTTTTAGAGACAATCAGAATTAAGTATGATGTTGTTTTACACTGCATGAGGTCCACAAAAACAGATAAACAAAAATCATCTTTTTTGTTATTATCCAAGCTGCAAAATTCTTTATAGGTAGATAGCTCAGCATCCATTTGCAAGACCCTATGACATAGGATATATCCAAAGCTGGTCCAGTTTTAGCCAGAGTCTTGGCTAAATTTGTTTAGCCTGACCTGCAAATATGTTTCCATTCATGAAACCTCTTGAGATGAAGAGGAGAGTCTAAACAGGACTTGCCCTCAAGCACAGTTGAGAGGCAGAACCAATTTAGAGGTCCCTTCCCAACTCCAGGAGGGTGATTGTCCCTCAACTTGCTAAGAAGCTTACCTGACACCCTGGGATCTAATGGAGAACACAATTCCAAGGTACTCTGTTTTCTCATCTCTTAAATGAGGATAATGCCTGTTCTATAGTTTCTTATGAGAATCAAATGAAATCCCTGTGAAAGTACTTTGAAAAGAACAAAGAAGTGTAGGAATATAAAGCATTACTGTTGTTGTTGATGATGATGACGATGTTAATGTTACTATAATGCTTACCCTTAATCAATGGGAGATGCATAGTACCTGGTTTGAGTCTTGAATCTGCCACATTTTAGTTATGTAACCATGGATAAGTCATTTAACCTCTGTGATCTGCAATATTCTCCCCTTTAAAATGGTGTTTGTACTGGACCACATAATTTCAAGGTCTCTTTCTACTCCAAAATTCTGTAAATACAGTACTAAAGGCATTTGGAAAGTGAAAATGTCACATTCAAGAATAGCCATAAGATTTTCCCAATTTGCACCACTCCTCTCTCCAGCTTAAAATTGCATTTGATAGATATAATAAATACAAGAATACCTTATATTTCATCCCGTGATAGAAAACTAATCCCAGGAAATATCGGCATCCTTTCTAATTACAAAAGACAAGCTAAAATATAATTTTACAAAGAGATAAAGACTAAACTTTGAATAAAAATTAGCAGTGCCTTCATGAAGACCATTTAAATTACTGTGACAATGATTAAGTACCAACAGTGTGTTTGATAGGACCCAAAAAGAAAAAGTCCCAGACACATAACACTTACTAGCTGTGTGACCCCGGGCAAGTCACTGAACCCCATTGCTTAGCCAAAAAATAAAAAAAAATATGCAGGCCCCCCTCCCTTTCTTTGTCCTACTCCCTTTAAAAAAGTGGGGGGCAGCTAGGTGGTGCAGTGTATAGAGCACCAGCCCTGGAGTCAGGAGGTCCCTAGTTCAAATACGGCCTCAGACACATGATACTCACTAGCTGTGTGACTCTGGGCAAGTAACTTAACCCTGATTGCCTCACCAAATAAATAAATGAATGAATGAATGAATGAATGAATGAATGAATGAATGAATAAATAAATAAATAAATAAATAAATAAATGAAGTCCCTGGTCATGTAAGGACCCTCCACAAGAACCAGAAAATCTTGAAAAAAAAGACCAAATGCACTATCAAACCAGCTACAGACCAGAAGCTTACCTTCTGGTCACAGTGTTCTTGCAGGTCATAGCTCTCTCCTGTGGGAATGCTACCTACCTCCACTCATGCAAAAGACCCTGAGAATATCCTCCCGTGCCCCAGGCCAGCCTCAGGCTCAATCAAGTTAACGCCATGGAAACGATCATGCATAGAAGTAGATAATAAAGATTTTAATTTTTTTTCTTAAATGTATAAACTTAAAATTAGCTTCTCATTCTTTCTGTACTCTATTCCTCCTATTATTATGTTCCCACTTCTTCCCTACTCCCAATCCTTATTCCTAAGATCATCCACAGATAAACCACCTGATACAGCTACAGATGTCAAGCTCCAGAATGGGTGAGAATACAGAAGATGAAGTCAAAAAGGCATGAGTTAAAAATCCCACCTCATGTAGTAACTATCAAATTATAAAGATTTGATCAAATATTTGATGAAAAGTACAGAGTAAAAAAGAAGACTGAATATCTTCAAATGAATTCACATACCTTATATTTATTCACTTCCTTTACTGGTCCACTGTTTGTATTTAAGGGCAGAAAGAATAGGGAGCAGAATATGAGGTTTTAAAGGTGGACTATAGATTTACTTTTGGATTTTCCTCATAAAGATATCATTTACTTGGTGCAATATAGAAACTGAATTCCTGAAATTAATAAATTCTACATGTTTTGAGTAATCTGTGACACTAGGGAATTATTCCTATTGATTGAAGGATGAAAACTTCTTGGGTCCATTATTATTATTATTATTATTTATTATTATTATTATTATTATTATTATTATTATTATGTTTTGGGGAAAAATACTAAAGTTATGAGACCAACACCCTAGTCCTACTTTAAACACAACTATTTCTATAATCATAAGCAAAGGACTCACATTGTCTATATCTGTATTTTTCATATGTAAAATGCAAACAAAAAAAACAATCCCCATCCTACCTCTCTATCACTTAGGACAATCAAATAGATAGTGTGTTCAAAATCCCACCTCTTATACTTACTAGGTAGATGATCATGGGAAAACCATTTAAATTCTCTGAGTCTAGTTTCTTATATATAAAATGGGGATAATAACACATTTAGCACACCTCACAGGACGTTATAAGCCTCAAATGAGATACATTAAAGAAAGGGCCTTGCAAACTTTGAAGTAATACATAAATAATGGCTATTATTACTATAAGGATGTGAAATAACTGTAAAATATAAAGCATTAGCCTTACACAGCACATTGATTTTTGAAGAGAGAATGGAGCTCTAAGGCTCAAAATTCATTGATAATTAACATGATGCTTCAGTGTATTCATTGAATTTGAGAATATTCATTCTCAAAGTTTGTGTAGAAACCTGAAACATTGGGGTTATGCAAGATATGCCTTTAATTTCACTTGCTAAATAAAAGAGTGATTATCACAAAGAAGATGGGGGGGAGAAATTCTTTGAGGGTTTCTAAAAATGAATCGTGATTTTTTTTTCATGGATTCTACTAGTGACATTATTTAGATAATCATCACCAAGCCTTTTCCTCCAGAATCTCATTTACTTTGTTCATTTTATAGCATGTTTTGTTATTCGAAAGCCTTCTTTTCAATTGATTAAAAAAAAGATTTAAAATCACATACTGAGTGTTTTGCATTGCAGTGATTGGATGGGCTGCATTCTCTTACTACAGACATGTATAAATTGAGATGGTCTCAGTAGGAAGGGTACACACACCAATGTGACTGCAGAATAGGGGCAGAAAAAAAAAAGCAAGTCCCCTTCAACTAGAGATCTCTTTATCTTGTAATTGGCAAAAGACAAAGCTACACTTCCTGATTTTTTTTTTCCTCAGCAGCCCAGAAATTGTAACAGGTGCTACTCCCTAATCAAAGAAGAAAAATATACATGAAATGTGGCTATGAAATCATTAATCCAATTTTCATGTTTGGTTTCTCCAATATCTCATTATTTTATAGTCATGCCTCATATATTTCTGCTTAGAACTCACTATCTCTTGAACTTACTAGGAAAAAATGGACTGAATTTTGAGAGGTAACTAAAGCCAAAGAGTAAATTAAATGAAAACATTCCAGCCAATGAACAAATTCTTTAGTGTGCTGAGGTTTTTTAATTTGATGCAAAAATGTATCTCAAAATAAAGAGGCTTTCCTCTAAATATTTCCCTAACAAACCCTTAAGCTGAAAGTGTCTCCAGGTAATTTCATGGGTTTTTTTTTATTAAATGGCAATAATACTTATCTAAAATAAATGAAATATCTATTCATTTAAACTCTATTGGTATTATTTGTTCATGGCAATGCTCAGAATAACAACTGAGGTATGATTTAGGGGAAAGATCATGGAGTCTGGAGACATTCACAATAATCTGGGTTCTGCCACTAAAAAGGTACATGGTCTTTAAGAAAGTCATTTCAAGTCTCTGAACCATCCATCAAATAAGGATGTGAAGACCTACCTTGAACATATCCTATGGTTGAGAGGCCTAAATAAATCAGTCAATAAATATTTACTTTATCATTTCAAACATAACCACAAGCTCAATGATACAAGTTTCCCTCCATTCAGGATCAGCCTAACCTTTACTCATCTGTAAAAGGAGGATAATAATAGCACCTACCTCCAGGTTGTTTTGAAGGGGAAATGAGATAATATTTGTTTGTTTGGGGGGGGGGTTGTGGGGTTTTTTTTAGGCAATTGGAGTTAAGTGACTTGCCCAGGGTCACACAGCTAGTAAGTGTCAAGTGTTTGGTCTGAGGCCACATTTGAACTCAGGTCCTCCTGACTTCAGGGTTGGTGCTCTATCCACTGTGCCACCTAGCTGCCCCTTTTTTTGTTTTGTTTTAATTTTTTATTTATTTAATTATTTATTTTATGTTATCTTTGCAAATCTTTTTTTTTTTTCACGAGGCAATCAAGGTTAAGTGACTTACCCAGGGTCACACAGCTGATACGTATCATTTGTCTGAGGCCAGAATTGAACTCAGGTCCTTTTGACTCCAGGACCAGTGCTGAGATAATATTTCTAAAGCACTTTGCAAACTAGAAAATGCTCTATAAATGCTAGCTATTATTATCATCATTGCCAAATACATTGGAGCTCTTATTTTCTTGATCTCTTACTAGTTCACAGGTTTCACTGAAGTCTTCTTTCAGGCCAACTCTTATCCCTCCCTTTCCATTATATGACCAACCCACAACCTTTTATGATCATAAATTTCCTGGTTGAAATCCCCTATGTCTGACGTAGAAAAAGTAAAGGGCTAGCCTTGGAGTCAGAAAAATGAGCTTCAAAGTCGTGCCCCTGTCATAGCACATTCTACTTAGAGAGACTATAATTATTGGGAAATGTTCATTCATTTGGTTTTCCCTTGGTGTACTGATAGACCAATCTCTTCTGAGTGGCCATAGATCTCACTAAGGAAATCCAAGTAGTCTTATGGAATTTGCTGCTGTCAGTACAATTTCACTCAAATGTGGGAACATCTGGATGACCTCAACATCTGGAAGGTCTCTATTAGTCCTCTGAGAAGGGACAATACACTGTCCAAGACAAGTTGGTGAGCATCCAACTCCCTCTTTTTTATACTTAATTTGATCTGGATAATCAGAGGATAGTTAAACAATCATTATCTCTGTGGATGTATCTATGAAAAAATCTTGTATGATCTTAAGATTTGCAAGAAAGTCTGCTTTTTTTCTCTCCAGCTTCACTTAAAAAAATCAACAAATAATAAATTCAGCACTTTCTTGTATTCTTCATGCCTTTCAGCTAATTGTGTGACAATGAAGACGTAGTCTACTAGAGAATATTGTCTAAGAGAGCCTGTCTATTCCTTTCTCATGTTTTGACTGAAGAGACCATGAATACTTGTATTGATAATTCTCAGAAATACTTAATGGAAATGAAAGAGTAGGCCTATAGGGGAATAGTGAAGTTGATAATATCTTCTCTATCAATTCCTTTTGCAAATAATACTGTGAATGAATTTTCCTGTAGTTCATTATCTTTGATACATCTTGAAAATCAGTCGCTCTATAGCTTCTGGATCATGTCCTAACCTGTGAAGACTTCTTATGTTTATCCTTGGTCTAATCAAGCTATTATCCCTTATTTCATCTTCTTAAGTTCCATTTCTGTGTCCACAAACATTACATTTCGCACTAAAATGTTGAGTCCAAGATTTGTGGTTTTGCTCGCATCAGTATTGAGCACAAGTCATCAGAGACATGCTCTGAATCTGGTGATACTTTGGGTTGCTATTTCTTTCACAGGCACAAAGACAGGAAGAAAGGAAACAAGTATTTATGAAGCACTTGTTATGTTTTAGCATTGTGCTAAGTGCTACAGGTAGAAATATAAGCCAAAAAAAAAGACAATTAGAACGGGACAATAAAGAGTATGACCAGAGGGGAATGCAATAGTGACAAAACCCCTAACTACACACAGGGCGTTAACAGATATACATTTCAAAAGTACATGTATATCTGTTTTACATAGCACTCCATCAAAAAGCAACAAGAATGGCTAATAAAGCAAAGCTAGCTGCAATAATAACAGTATCGATACAACTTAACCATAATTATAAAGATTAGTACATGCAAATACACAAAAAATGAAGAGACATTGCTGTAACATGAACATAAAACAAGTCATATGAAAATAACATCAAAATTTTTTAAAAGTATATTCAAATACTCCCAGTAATATGTTGTTGTTCATCTTTCATTCTCAAAGAGGACTAATGACGTAAGCAGTGTCTTGATTTACAAGTAAATTAGATTTAAGTGAGGCAGAGCTATACAGAGTCATCCACCTCACTCTGTCCTCCAGAGCCATTGGAGTCCAATGGCAAGACTGAGGTTGAGACAATTGGCACTGGCCCTGCTCAGTAACTTACATGTACAACAGCAAACATATGTAATTGCATGTAAGATTCATTTCACATGGTAATATTTAATACTGTCCCCTGTATATGCTGTTAATATGCACTTGTTTTATTTTAGCTTCAATGGTACCTAAGATGTGAGAAAAAAACACCTTTGCTATTTTAGAGTGCTGGTTTTGGGGTTATAGTTAACAGGTTTTGAACTTGCGCTAGCTTATTTTTGCAAGGGACAGCAAAGAGTCTTGGCTCAGGGTAGGAATGCAACTTTGACTAAAAAGATCAATTTTGTGGGGTTCTCTCCTCACTGGAGGAGTTCAAATTGCCATGTGTTGAGTGAGAGGTTAGAATTGGCATGAGCCAGGGATAGGAGAGAAAAACTCTTGCATTTCTTTGGATCCTTCTGGTTTCCAGCCTTGAGAGAGATGTGTAATAACAAGTTTTCTTTGCATTGATAAAGGGAGAAAAAGACCCAGGGGAAAAAGCTGACATATAGAATTTCAATCACCTCTCTAATTAGTCTCTTACACACTAAAGCCTTCCAAGGATTTCCCTCTGGATGATACTCTGAATGGAATTTTCTCTCTATTGGTTGAGCTCAATTACCTTGCTCCCAGTGGGGGAGCTCCTTCAATTCAAACTGTTACATATTCTCATATGAATACTTCCCTGATCTCTGTTTTGCTATCAGCTTGGACAAACAGCTCTATTTGCTTAAAAAGATAAAAGAAAAAAGAAAGCCAGTCCTTGCCCTCAAGGAGCATACATTCTAATGGGGAAAGTCAACAAACAAAAGGAGATTAAAAGTTGAGAAGAATGGTTTTGATGAAAAGAAAGAGTCAAAAAAAAGGACAGAAAAGGAATGAAGTAAAACAAGTCTGGACCCCTCCAAGAAGTGGAGGCCCCAGGTGGAATTCATTAATGGGAGTCGATGGATAGACCCGGTAGAAAGAAATACCAGGATGAGTAGGCTTTTCTAGGATGAGGAAGCCACAGATATTGAGAGAAGTTCCAGTATAAGCTGTTAGTAGAGAGGAAATAGTGTTAAAGTCCGGAGAAATTTAAGTATGGAATTAGAAGTAGTTTCTAGGCATCTAGGCACTGTTGGGTTCCTTGTTGTGTCACTGTTTTACATAAGTTTACATAAGTTAAACTTTTGAGAGAAATGGCAATAATTAAATCAATGTATTTCTCTTTACCCTTTTTTAAAAATTTTTAACACCAACAACTTATTTAAATGAACAGATGGATGACTGGGTACATGACAAATTCACAATATCCGATCTCCATTCAGCCGGTGCTATAACAAGACAGTCATGTTTTCCCTCCCTAACTTATTTCCTATCTCACTCACCGCAGGAGATATTATAAGCCTCATCTTCCTTCCTCAGACTCCTCACATTTCTTCCTCCCTCTCCCCTCTTCTCAGCTAAACAACTTGCCCTTTGCAGGGGGAAAAAAATGATAGCTTTTGCTATGAGCTCCCTTTTTTCCCAGTCTCCATCTCAAAACCCCATGACATCATTTCTCACTCACCACTTCCCTTGCCTGTAACATCCTCCCCCCTACCATTCTCTATTCCCAGTTCCATCCTTTTTCTTTGTACACCCATTCATAAAGGTTCTGTTAAAGTCCAATCTACTAAATGAAGCCTTCTCCAACCCTTAGTGGGCACACTGTTCCTTTAATCCTTTCTTCCAGTATTTGACAAAGGAGATCCCTTCTCCTTGCCAAGGTCAACCATCTTCAGCAAGAAGCCTTTCCTGAGCCCTTGAACTGCTAGTGCTCTCTATCACAAACTACCTTGTTTTTTACTACTTTCTGTGTGTAGGTGTATGTAAACACAAGCATATGTGTGTGGCACCATGGTGGTGCGATGGATAGAGTGCTGTGCCTGGAGTCAGGAAGACCTGAGTTCAAATATGGCCTCAGATATTTACTAGCTATGCTACCTTGGGCAAGTCATTTAACCTCTGTTTGTCTCAATTTCTTCATCTGTAAAATGAAGATGTTAATAACACCTACCTCTTAGGATTTTTGTGAGGATCTAATGAGATAATAATTGTAAAGCACTTAGCATAGTGCCTGGCATATAGTAAATGCTGTATAAGTGTTAGCTATTATTATTATTCTCAGATAAGTCAAGACATCACCCATCATTCTCTATTTTACCCTAGCATTAAAGTTATTGGTCCTCCTCAAAAATGAAGGATGAACAACAATTATTATTATTGTTAATAATAACTACATACTTATTAAATGTATATTTATATTATATATACATATATATGTATATAATTTACTTGTCTCCCCATTAGAATGGGAAATTAATTATGAATAGCAGTTGTTTCTTTGTACTTATATATCCAGTACCTAGCACAATGCCTGGCATAAAGTAAACCCTTAATAAGAAATACTTGTTGCTTGAGTGACTGGAGTGAGTTAAATATAATGAGTACCTATCAGTACAAACAATTTTATTTTTTTATGTGAGAACTGAGACACATAACAGGCCAGATGAGAGAGAAATGGGAGCATCTGAATACAGCACAATTCAAAGGAGATCAGTTCCTAATAATAGTGTCTTTTTGGAAGAACATCTCTCACTCTTCTCTTTATGCTTGATACATTGAAAATATGTTACTGTAAGTTTCCTTTCCTCTATGCTCATGAGAGCGGGGTGGCCAGATGATAGCAACTGGAGCAGAAAATAACAGTAATAGTAATAAAAGCAAAAACAATTTCACAGACATCATCTGTTTATGACTGCAAAAGCTTTTAGGAAAAAAAATGGGGGGCAGCTAGGTGGTGCAGTGGATAGAGCACTGGCCCTGAAGTCAGGAAGACCTGAATTCAAATCCAGCCTCAGACCAAATACTTGACACTTACTAGCTGTGTGACCCTGGGGCAAGTCTCTTAACCCCAATTGCCTAAAAACAAAATAAAACAAAAACAAAAAAAGAAAATGGAAAATTCCAGGTACAACTCTCCATTTTGCTTTGTTTTGGTTTGTTGTTTTGGTTTGTTGTGAAGAAAGAGCCTGTTAACTTCAGACTTTTCAAATGTTTCTTTATGGCTACCAAGCAGTAATGAGAAACAGTGTTTCCCAGCTACCAATTCATGGATCAGAACAAGTTTACAGCTGATTTGTATTATTCCACAAAACATTTACTACAAAGGTTGCTAAGCTTCCTTCTGGAACAGAGACAACTCATATCAATAGCTGAACTAACAGAGTGTCCCTCATGGCCAGATTGAGGCGTCTCCAAACAGGATTTGAAGTCTAGAGTCCCATGGAGACAAGCCAAGAATTATCATATGGAAGTAAGGATCAATTAACAGGTCTAAGAATCTAAGCCAAGGTCCCAATAGCAAATAAAGGGTCAATAGGTATCAAGAGAGTTTGCATAAGAGAGCTGGGATGTGTACTTAATATTTGACACTGGAAGAACAAGAATGGATTCTATTTTAGTCCGAGGCGATTTGCTGCTTTTGGTAATTATCCCAACTCTCTTACCTTTTAGGAGCTGTCCCCTATACCTGGAATGCAATTCTTCCTCACCTCTGCCTTCTGACTTCCTTCCAAAATCAGCTGAAATTCCACCTTCTACAAAATGGGGTTTCTCATTCGCCTCTTACCTTTCCCTTACTGCCTTTGCTAGTGTCTGAGATTACCTCCCATTTATCCTGTATATGGCTTATATGTACATAGTTGTTTACATGTCATCTCCCTCTTTAGTATGTGAGTTCCTAGAGGGAAGAACACTATATTTTACTTTCCTAGTATTCCCAAAGTTTGGCAGAGTGCCCTGCACATAGTTGACATTAATAAATGCTTGTAAATGCTAATGAGAATGATAGTCTTTTGAAAACATGTGTGTTGATGTCCAGACCTGTAAGATCAGACTAGCCTTTCCATTTCTAGAATTCTAGACCAGAACTGAACAGAAAATTTGACTTTCAAATATGAGATGCAAAAGAAGCACAAAAAGGTAAACAGGAAAGATAAATCAAAAGGGATTCGATAAGGTTAAACTGTTCATATTCCTACGTGGGAAAATGATAGTTATTACTCCTAAACACTTTCTCATTATTAGGGCAGTTAGAAGGAGTATACTTAGAAAGCAGAGGTATTAGTTGAATGTGATGGTATGGTTAGCTTAAAAAATATAAAATTAAGGGATCAGAAAAGAAGAATGCACAGGGAGAAGGGGATAGGGAGAGGTAGAATGGATTAGATTATCTGACATAAAAGAGACCTGAAAGAGATTTTACAATAGAGGAGAAAATGGAGGAAGCAAGATGGGCAGCACATGACCCTTACTCTCATTGGTATTGGCTCAAAGAGGGAATAATATGCACACGCAGTTGGGTGTAGAAATCAGTCTTACCATACAGAAAAGTAGAAAGGGAAGGGGGTAAGAGAAGGAGGGAGGTGATAGAAGGGAGGGCAGTTTCAGAGAGGTTAAAGTCAGAAGCAAACACTTTTGAGAATGGACAGGGTAAAAGGAGAGAGAGTAGAATAAACAGGAGGAACACAGGGAAATACACAGCTGTTAATCATTAGCGTGAAATCATTACTGTGAAAATTTTCAAAGTTTCTCTGATAATGATTTCATTTCTCAAACATATAGAAAACAGAGTCCAGTTTCTAGAATTAAGAGCCATTCCACAATTGATAAATGGTCAAAGGATATGAACAGGCAGTTTTCAGACAAAGTAATCAAAGCTAGTTATAGTCATATTAAAAAATACTCTAAATCACTATTGATGAGAGAAATGTGAATGAAAACAACTTTGAGCTACTATCTCACACCTGTCAGATTGGCTAATATGACAGAACAGAAAATGACAAAATGTTGGAGGGAATGTGGGAAAATTAAAACACTAAATAAAGTGCTACTGGTGCAGTTATATACTGACTCAACCATTCTGGAGAGCAATTTGGAACTATGCCCAAAGGGCTATAAAACCACACATATCCTTTGACTTAGCAATACTACTACTAGGTCTGTATCCCAAAGAGGCAAAAAAGGAAAAGGAAAAGGACCTATGCATACAAAAAATTTTATAGCATCTCTTTTAGTTGTAGCAAAGAATTGGAAGTTTAGGGGGTATCTATCAATTGGGGAATAGCTGAACAAACTGTGGCATATGATTGTGATGGAATACTATTGTGTTTCAAGAAACAATGAGCAGGATGTTCTCAGAAAAATATGGAAAGACTTACATGAACTGATACAAAGTGAAATGAGCAGAACCAGGAAAACTGTACATAGTAACAACAATATTGCATGATGATCTACTATGAATAACCTAACTATTCTCAGCAATACAATGATCCTTCAAGACACTTCTTATGGACTTACGATGAAAAGTGCTCTCCATTTCCAGAGAAAGAACTGGTAAAGCCTAAGTGCAAATCAAATATACTTATTCTTTATTTTTCTTTGGGTTTTTTGTCTTTGTTTTCTTTCATAGAATGACTTATATGGAAATGTGTTTTGCATGGCTACCCATGTATAACCTATGTCAAACTGCTTGCCTTCTGGGAGTGAGGAAGGAGGGAAGGAAGAGAATTTCAAACTCAAAATTTGAAAAAATGTATTTTTTATATGTAATTGGGAAAAATAAAATATTAAATAAGGGAAAAAGACAATGCAGGTAAGCACTTATCTGTAACTTATAGGCTCAAAGATTTTCCTAGACCAAGGGGAGATAAAGTGACTTACCCAATGTCACACAGCCAGTATATGCCAGAGGCAGGACTTTGCATCCAGATCTTCCTCATTCCAAGGCCGTCTTTCTATTTACTATCCTCAACAATACATAGCCATGACTTTAATATTTTTAAATGGAATTAGAAGTAATCATGTCTGATTTGAGGACATAAGTACATTTAATTAGGCACCCAGACAAGATCCCTAATTAGCTATCGCAATAGCTATATTAGCTATTGGATTCTGTAAACAGAAATATAATGCAAAGCCATGTGACACATATCTATAGCCTTATATGGTTTACAGAATATTTTCTATTTCAATCTGTGTTGTTCAAGAGTGTACCTGCATGGATGAGTTTATGGAACCACTGAAGTACAGAGGTCCAACAGGTACCCATGCCCCCAGAGATGATACCAGTTCATGATGAGGATGCTAGGGAGCTGCTTCTTAGACAACATGATGATGATATGTAAGAGAAATGCCTTGTATACATTCTGGAATTGTTTCTGGTTGACTAACCATGTGATAAGGGACAGCTAGATGGCAAAGTAGATGAAGTGCCAAGCCTAGAATCAGAAAGACTTATCTTCCTGAATTCAAATCCAGCCTCAGACATTTACTAAGTATGGGACCCTGGGCAGTTCCTTGTCTATAAAATAAGTTGGAAAAGGAAATGGCAAACCTCTCCAGTATCTTTGCCAGGAAAACCCAAAATGTGGTCATGAAGATTTGAACACAACTGAAAGGACTGAACAACAACAAAAAACCATATGATAAAAGAGATGCTCTTTGATGGGCTTTAGAAGCATTCAAAAAGGCCTATCAGCTTTGTATCTCTTTTTGCTCCTCTTATCATCATAGTCTTGAGCTGTACTTTGATGCAGTCATGGCAACCAGTGAGAGACTATACTATAAGGGGAAAGATCATTAGGCCTTCCCTACAGACCTAGGTCTTCTTTGGTATTCTTTTTCATTTTACATTCTGGGATTGGAGTCTCTGACCTTGGGAGAGAATACAGGCTGTGTGTTGCAGCTAACCCAGCAAAAACAATTTTTTAGAATCAACTTCAGGACCTTAACTCAGCAGAAAGACTCATCCAAGAAAGATGCCACCCTTTGACATGAACTGAGAGGAGCCAACGCTATGGAGAAACTGAGCTAAACCATAAGCTTAATTCACTTGAGAGGCCAAAGTGGTACGGGAGGAATTATTATGCCCCCCAAGATCTTAGAGCAAATGTTTATACACTTGTTCTTGGAGAATCTGTGAAGTAAATATCCCTTTAAAAAATTAATGTTAAGTGATCAAATCAAACTAGAGTTCTAGTCACTCCTTAAAAACTTGGGGAGATCATAGTCAGTGCTTAAGCCAATGGCAAAGAAAAGAGAGCACTAAAACCCTTCAGGGTACCCTGGAACCCTGAGGAGAGATAGAGCAGGACTAACCCTTAAAGAGTGGGGCCAAAATGTACAGAAGTTAAGCATGGAGTACTTTAAGAAACTCTTCTTTTTGGTGGGGGGGGGCAGTTAGGCAACAGGGTTAAGTGACTTGCCCAGGGTCACACAGCTAGTAAGTATCAAGTGTCTGAGGCCAGATTTGAACTCAGGTCCCCTGACTCCAGGGCCAGTGCTCTATCCACTGCACCACCTAGCTGCCCCCAAGAAACTCTTAATATGAAAAAGGGTACTTATACACCAGACAAAAGGATTATTCCCTTCATTAAATGTCTCCTTAAACATTGAGTTTAAATGTTTGAGTGTTTGTTTAAAAATATTATAAAAGTTCACAAATCATATGTGACTTTATAGATTATAAAGTTAATCTCATATAACAACCATACAAGATAAGTAATGCGGGCATTATTACCTTCATTTTACCCGATAAGGAAACTGAGGCTCTGAGGTTAAATAATCTTCTCATGGCAGCCCAGTTAGTCAATATTAGAGTCAGTAATCTAATCTTCTCAGTCCTAATCTAATGCTTTTTCCACTATGCCATGTTGTTGGCACAACATTGGCTACTTGAAAAATAAGAGAGAGGGAGGAAGGAATTGAAAAGAAAGGGAAAAAGAGTAGACGTATCAAAAATGGCAAAGCCAAAGAATCAGAGGCCTCTACTGTCTGAAATTACACTGGAAGACATAAGACTATATGGTTCATTTTATAAACAGCTCTCTGGGGATGCATATTTTATTGTATTATTAATTAAGACCCATGCATAACTTCCCCCCTTCCCCATCACTGCTTTGTTGTATAGAAGGCCTTGTGTAGCTCAATGAAATTATGAGCTATGCCATGCATACCCAAGAAGGACAGGTCATAGTGGAGAGTTCTGGCAAAAGGTGATTCACCAGAGAAGGAAATGGCAAACCACTCTAGTATCTTTGCAAAGAAAACCCCATGGACAGTATTAAAATGATAAAAGAGAGGACATTGGAAGATGAGCCCCTCAGATTTGTAGGTGTCCCATATGCTACTGGGGAGGAGCAGAAAACAACTACAAGTAAATCTAGTACTAATGAAGCAGCTGGGCCAAAGCTGAAAGGAAGCTCAGCTGCAGGTGCATCTGGTGACATAAGGAAAGGTGAATGCTATAAAGATCAATATTGCATAGGGACCTGTAACATAAGAGCTATGAGCCAAGATAAGCTGGAGGTAGACAAATGAGATGAAATGGAAAGATTAAACATTTACATCTTGGGTGTCAGTGAACTCAAATGGATGGCAATGGGTGAATTTAATTCAGGTGACCACTACATATGCTATTGTAGGCAAGAATTCCTTAGAAGAAATGAAGTAGCCCCCATAGTCAATAAAAGGGTGAGAAAAGGAATACTAGGGTATAATCTCTCAAAAATGACAGAATGATATCTGTTTGAATCCAATACAAACAGTTCAACATCACAGTAATATAAGTCTATGCTCCAACTAGTGATGCCAAAAAGGCCATACGTGATCAGTTCTAGGAAGACCTACAAACATCTTCTAAAAATAACATGCAGAGAAAGGGACGGAGGGAGGGAGAGAGAGAGAAAAGAAAGAAAGAAAGAAAGAAAGAAAGAAAGAAAGAAAGAAAGAAAGAAAGAAAGAAAGAAAGAAAGAAAGAAAGAAAGAAAGAAAGAAAGAAAGAAAGAAAGAAAGAAAAGAGAGAGAGAGAGAGAGAGGAAAGAAAGAAAGAAAGAAAGAAAGAAAGAAAGAAAGAAAGAAAGAAAGAAAGAAAGAAAGAAAGAAAGAAAGAAAGAAAGAAAGAAAGAAAGAAAGAAAGAAAGAAAGAAAGAAGAGAAAAATGATGCATTCATCATAGGGGATTGTAATGCTAAAATAGGAAATCAAAGGATCATTGGAATAACAGGCAAGTTTGGCCTTGGAGTACAAGATAAAGCAGGACAGAGACTAATAGAGTATTGTCAAGATAACTGGCTGGTTATAGCAAACATTTTGCAGCCAAAGGTAGAGAAGCTCTATACAGTCAGTTAAAATAAGACCTGGGCCTGACTGTGGTTCAGATCATGAGCGTCTTATTACAAAACTCAGACTTAAATTGAAGAAAGTAGGGAAAACCATCAGACCATATAGGTATGACCTAAATAATATCCCTTATGAATATGAAGTGAAGGTAATAAATAGATTTAAGGAATTAGATCTTGTAGATAGAGTGCCTGAAGAATTATGGACAGAGGTTTGAACAGGAGGCAGCAAGAAAAAACATTCCAAAGAAAAAGAAGAGAAACAAAGCAAAATGGCTGTCTTATGAGGCTTCACAAATATCCGAGGAAAGAAGGGAAATGATAGGTAGAGGAGGAAAGGAAAGATATCCAACTGAATGCAGAATTCCAGGGAATAGCAAAAACAGACAAAGTTTTCTCAAATGAGCAATGCGAAGAAATAGAAGAAAACAATAGTACTGGAAAGACATCTCATGCAAAAATAGGCATGATAAGAGACAAAAATGGTAGAGACTTAACAGAAGCAGAAGAGGTAGCAAGAATAACCAAAAGAACTATACAAGAAAGATCTTAACATCAACAATAACCATAATGGTGTGGTTACTGATCTAAAGCCAGACATTCTGGAGAATGAAGTCATGTTCCTTAGGAAACACTGCTAACAATTAACCTAGTATAGGTGATAGAATTCCTTCCAGCTGAACTATTTAAAATCCTAAAAGATATTGCTTTTAAAGATGCTGGACTCAATATGCCAGCAAATTTGGAAAACTCAACAGTGGCCACTGGATTGGAAAAGATCAGTTTACATCTCAATTCTAAAGAAAGACAATGCCAAGGAATGTTGGAAATTACTGAACAACTGAGCTTATTTCACACACAAGCAAGATTGTGCTTAAGATTATGTAAGATAGGCTTCAGCAATATATGAACAGAGAATTACCAGAAAAGCAAGCTAGTTTTCAAAGAGGCAGAGGAACTAGAGATCAAATTGCCAACATTCTCTGGATTGTGGAAAAACTAAAGGAGTTCCAGAAAAAAAAGAAAAGAAAAGAAAAACATTTCCTTCTGTTTCATTGACTGTACTAAAGCCTTTGACTGTGTGGATCACAACAAAACGTGGTAAGTCCTTGAAGACATGGGAGTACCAGATCATCTTAATTGTTTCCTGGGGGACCTGTATGTTGCTCAAGAAGCAACAGTAAGAACCAAAAATGGAATAACTGATTTGTTTAAGAATGGAAAAGGAGTACAGCAAGGCTGTATACTGTCACCCTATTTATTTAACTTATCTGAAGAGTACATCACGCAAAATGCCAGGTTGGATGAATCAAAAGCCAGAATTAAGGTTGCTGGGAGAAATATCAACAATCTTGGATATGCAGATGATATCATTCTGATGGCAGAAAATGAAGAAGAATTAAGAAGCCTCTCGATGAGGGTAAACCAGGTGAGCGTAAAAGCTGACTTGAACATTAACACAAAAAACTCCAAAATCTCGGCAACTGGTCCTATCACTCCTTGTCAAATAGAGGAAGAAGAAATAAATGTTAGATTTTATAATCTTGGGCTCAAAGATCACTGCAGATAGTGGCTGCAGCCACAAAATTAAAAGAAACTTGCTCATTGGAAGGAAGAGTATGGCAGATCAGGATAACATACTAAAAAGCAGAGAGATATCACCTTAATCATAAAGGTTAATAGTCAAAGCTATGGGTTTTCCAACGGTAATGTATGGCTTTGAGACTTAGATTGTAAAGGCAGCTGAGTGCCACAGAATCAATGCTTTTGGATTGGTACTGGAGAAGACTTTAAAGAGTCCCATGGACAGTAGGAAGATCAAATCAGTCAATACTTAAAGAAATTAATTCAAGGTATTCACTGGAAAGTCAAATACAAAAGTTGAAGCTTAAATATTTTGGCCACATAATGAGAAGACAGGACTCATTGGAAAAGACCCTGATGATGGAAAATACTGAAGCAAAAGGAAAGAGGGACAGCAGAAGATGAGATAGATAGTGTCATGGAAGCAATGAACATGAGCTTGGACAGTTTTGGGGATAGAAGGAGGACAGAAGGATAGAAGAATGGAGGATAGAGGCCTGGCATGCTATGGTTCATGGAGTCACAAAGGTCAGACACAACTGAACAAATGAACAAAAATATGCCCAGTTTCTCAATAAATGACATTTTGATGCTTGACTTCCCGCTGTTCCATTGATTTTTCTCTCCAATGAACTATGATCATTGTCTTTAGTTCTTCTTTGTCTGGCCTCCTGGGAATAGAAAAGGTTGTTTCTTATTGTGTGGTCAACATCCAGTACTGAAGGGAAAATAATAAGAGAGAGCTACACTTAATGACCATTTGCTGAAAAGGGGACAAGAAAAATTTTAAGCATGAAGGAAATGTATCTAAAATACTTTGTTGTTGTTTGTCCTTCATTCTCAAAGAGGATCATGACATCAGGAAGATGATGCCATGACTTGCAAGTGAATTGGATGTGAGGAAGAGCTGTGCAAGGTCACCAGCCTCATTTTCTCCTCCAGAGCCATATGGGTCCAGTGGCAAGATAAAGATCAGGATGACTGGAGATGACCTTGCCTAAAATCTAGATCTTGATTGTAGTGTAAAAAAATATTTTAAGGCAAGGAGAAGGGATGAGCATCCCAACTCTGGAGACACTATCAATGGAACAAAGTTTCTAATAAGCACTCTTGCTGTGAACATGAAGGAACTTGATGGAACACCCTCTGAGCTTTCTCCAAAAGTGAATTCCTCTGTTATTAATCAGCCAAGGAAAATGCTTGAATTTGTGTCCGGGCTCTTGTCAAAAATAGAAGGGGGAAAATACACAGACATTGAGAGTTGCTGGTAACTTTGTCTTGATTTTCATTGCAGTTTTTTTTGTGACAATGAAAAACATGAACAGCTATTTTTTTAACTTAATTGTTTTTTCATTATTTATTTAAACATCAACAAACATGAACATTTTGGCATTGAAAGAAAAATGAGAAATGAGGTATTATTTTATTTTATTTTATTATAAGAAACTATGAACTTTGATTAGGGGTGTACGTGTGTGTGTGTGTGTGTGTGTGTGTGTGTGTGTGTGTGTGTGTGTGTAATGTATGTGTGGATAATTCTAACCCTTTTGTATGTGAGTGGTTTGGCTACTCAAAGGGGAAGAAATGACCATTTATGACAAGAAATTTGATAAAAATCTACTGGTGAAGAAATACAATCTTCCCAATAAAATGCTGACTGACAGCCTGCTCTGGAGACCAAATATAAAACTACCCTCCATATGAATATAATGAGAGCACCTATTTGAAGGCAGAGCAATAACTGAAATAAATATATTTTCAGGCCATTGAGGTCCATCAGTTCATTTGAATCTGAATGTTTTCAGAATTTTAAAGGTTATAACTGACAAAATTATAAATCAAATAACTGGGGATTATGAGATTAGATAAGGGCTATTAGGTTCATACTTGACAGAAAGGTAGCCACCTAATAAGGTAATGAGTCACTGACCCCCAGAAGGTCTTGAGTGCAGGGATTGGAAGATAAAACTAACCAGCAGAAGAAGCTGTAGGAAGAGATACCCTGAAGAGAAAGGGAGCAAGATGAGCTTAGAACGAGTCAAAAAACAGGAAGGAAAGAAATAGAAATCTATAAGAAAGAGTTTTCTGCTTCTTGCAGATAATTGAACAAGGAATCTGACAGGAAAGCTTTGTAGCTGTTTTGCTGGGAGCCTGCTGAAAGAGACAATTCTTTGCTGATTGGATGGAAAAAGTACAGAATAGCTGAGTGTGCCCTTCAGCTGCTATGCTAACTTGAACATCACTGAATTCTACTCTTGTCTAGCTTACTGTTCTCTACAGAGAAAGTGGAAACCTATCAGGGGTGCCTGATTGCCTTCTACTGCCCTCTGTGGTTTCTGAGGAAAAACAGAGAAGACAGATTTTGCATATGCTTTGTTGTGAGCTGCGCTTTGTTGTTGCTATTTTCAGATCTGAGGAGCTGAGCATTTCTCTAGCTTAGGGGAAATACCTGTCACTTAAAGAAGACACCAGTCTTCCCCTCTGCACTAAGCAAACTTATAAAAGTTTAAAAAAAGTAGCTCGTCACTATTTCATTGACTCCAGCCCCAGAAAAGGAGAGGGTTTGCCTATTAAGAAAAGTGCTATGGACCAGAAGGGGAGCAACTAACAGAGAATTAGTTTTCATTTAGAGCAAGTTATTCCTGTAGGGAGCCATAACATCAAGGCATTCACTCTAGAGTTGTAAATTGCATCAGGCAAAAAGGTTTCCCCACTTATGTGCTTTCCTGCTAGATTTCCATAAGAATATGCCAATTCTCCCTTCTGGACACTGAATTGGTGAATGTGATCCAGGTTTATTGGAGCACTACAGTTCTTTTCTAATTATTCCATCTTTTACATTCTATTGAATAAATGATGTTTGATTGTTCCTGCTTTCGCCTTCTAGAAGGCAAATGTGATAATTCTTGATTTTGTCTTACCCTGAGGTAAAGTTTAATGGTGAAGAATTAATTGTAGTCATAGTGATTGATTTTGTATAAATGAGTACTCCAGTGGAGGCTCAAGAGCTACAGTGGTGAGTACAGAGAGAGAAGGGGGGGGGCAGGGAGAGAGAAAGAGAGAGAAAGAGAAAGAGAGAGAGAGAGAGAGAGAGAGAGAGAGAGAGAGAGAGAGAGAGAGAGAGAGAGAGAGAGAGAGAGAGATACTGTTAAAGAGACCCTTAAAGAAAATAGTAAGTCATAGGTGAGTAGTTGAGACTGTGGTTGGTGCCCCTCCCTAAGGAAAACAACCAAACCTAACAGTATTAAGGCAGGCTGAGGTGACTGAACCAGAGTGAAAGCATATGCTGCCCCAGATGCTAAAACTACAGGTAATACTGCCCTCAATGAATGGGGTTTATACCACACGTGGGATCCAAAAATATATATTAAATTTAATATGGCAGGAACAAAACCCTGCCTGTCTGTATCCTTGTTGATTTTTAATGCTCTCTTCTGTTTATTTCTTAATGTTATATTGATGCACATTTCCTACCAAATATAGTTTCATATTGATTGTGAAAGTCATTTAATCTTTGCTATGTCTGGGACTGAAGGATTGAATCAAAATCTTCAAAACTATTATACATAGTGCCAGTCTTCTTAAGTTGAATGTTAACAATGATAGTAATAACCAAAATAATGAAGATCTCATTAATAGCTCTTTCTATTCCACCCCTACCCTTCAGGATTTCATTTCTGATCTGCCTCTGTTTCTTAAAGTATATTCCCACTTGGAAACAGAGCCCAACTCAACAAACAAGTGTTGAGGAACTTGGACTGGTGAGTAAAGTTGTGGACCTCATGACTCTTCTAAGACATTCTCTAATGTATCTTTTGAAGTGACATAAAAAAAGTTATACAAATAGGCAAGTTTCCACTTAAAATAGTGTTATCATTAGGAGAAACTTAGAGAGGTCATCAGAGGCTATTATCCCCCATCACTTGACTCTTCACCCAGTGTTCTTTCCACTAAGTCCTATTACCTTCCAACATATGTAAAAATAGGGTTGACTGTGGAAATCAATCAAGTCACAACTCACCCCTTAAAATGAGAACATACACTGATACCTAAACTAGATGTCTGTCCAAGTTCCAATTTTAAAGCCCCTCCTTGGACCTGAGTCCAAGGCAACTTGGCTTCTTAGGACTTCCCTGCTGGGCTGGCTGGCTATAACATCCCCCCTGGAATCCTGGCTCCAAGGTCTCCAAGGCTCAAATTCCTGAATCAATAAGGACTAATGCCAGCACCTGGAACTAAGAGGGGCAAAATATACAGTAGAGAAACAGAAATCCCAGGCCAAAAGAAATCTTGGAAGTAAAGGATAAAAGGGAGAGCATGGAAAGGAAGTCCTTCCCTTCTTGTTACTTCAGTTCATGTCATCTGGGCTCTGGGTAAACTGTAATCTTCATCTTCTGAACACAGCAGGAAAAAAGCATCTAGGAAAGAGAGGGACTGTCCCCATTCTGGAAGTTTTTAAAGACACAGACTCTTCTGGCTATGTAGCCTATCAAAAGAAGTTTTAACACCCACATGGTAAAAAAATGCAAAGAAGCATCAACTCATGTTGAATGATCAGGGCATGCTCCAAGACCCCACTACACTAAACTGTTATATGTTTATTGCTATGTGAATATTCCTTCCATTAAAGCAAATCAAAATGCATCCATGTTTTAGCAGACAATTTTCATGAGCTTCATGGCCAAAAAATATTGTTACCTGGTGGCAAGCTTTCTGGTAATGACTCTGCTTCTGTCTAGCTAGCTAGACAATGAGACACAATAGACAAGTGTTAAATGGTTTCCAGCTTGATAAGATCTACCAAAAGCTTGAGCTCCCTTGGTATACACACACACACACACACACATCTATATACATATATATTGGGGGGGGGGCTAGGTGATGGGGTTAAGTGACTTGCCCAGGGTCACACAGCTAGTGTTATGTGTCTGAGGCTGGATTTGAACTCAGCTCTGCCTGAATCCAGGGCCAGTACTCTATCCATTGCTCCACCTAGCTGTCCCCCTTGGTACATATTCTTAAAGAGCCCAGGGTCACCCCTAAGCCTGGGTTCATCTCCTTGACAAATAGAAAGCAGGTCAACTCACCCTTTCCTGGCCTTATTTATGGGTAAGGCAGTCAATCATGCCATCTAATTAGCTCATGTTACTCTCAGCAGCTGAGTACAGGCCTAAGTGTGCCTCATACATTTTAATGTCATCATTTTATCAGAGTCTTTTTAAACAAAACTATGATACCTGGTAGAATGGCTGACAAATAGGACACAAATCATCAGGCTTAATTATAATAAATGAGAAAGAGGCACATATGATGTGAATCTCTTAATCATTGTCTAATTTGGGGTTCTTCTAGAAAAATGAAAGTATAAAGTTAATTTTTTAAAAAGCACCCTAGCAACTCCAGAGCCTGTTCAATAAATTTTGACTAGTTTGATTATTTCCCTTTATGATAGTTGATACATCTGACAAAATATTAACCAGCTTCAGCTCCTACTCATCAGACTGCCCAGATAAGAAGCCCTCCCCCTTCAACTCCCCCTCCCCACCATACAGATACAAATGTTGTCATTTATGAATCAGGTCATTTTGGAATGCTATCTATTGGACCTGCTGAGAGGTACTCAGAGCTTCAGGCCACATGTGCTAAAACAACAGAAATTAGAGTGATGTCATTGGTTAAGTCAGCTAAGAAAGGTGGTTTGCAGGCTGCACATTAATTCCTCTACCCACAGTCAGGTCTGTCAGCTAAAATTAGTGGCTTGCTCCAAACCATGAAAGGCTGTAGTTGGTGCCATAGGACGAAATTACTTTGCAAGGTCACTGCATGTGAACACTGTCTGCTTCATTAACTGCAGGCAAAGCTAACCAGTAGGGAACTCTGAATTCTAATTCAGACACAGCTTCAATACACACTGCACTGCAATGGTAGCATTAGATAAAACAGAAAGTGGGAGGGGGGAACTTTCAATGAGAACAAAAGTTATGATGGGCATTCCAGGAAGCATAAAGAGTGAGAAAATAACTGAAACTTTAGGTTGGGACAATGTTTAGGAATGTACAGATGACTTACACAGGTCCTGGAAGTCAAGCTCACCCAAAATTTTGAGGGAAGCTCTAAATGGGTTTATGTAGCAGCAAGTATATTCCCGCTTGGAAACAGAGCCCCACTCAACAACGCCAGTGCTGAGGTACTTGGACTGATGAGTAAATTCGTGGACCTCATGACTCTTTTTAGACATGCCTTAACATTTCTTTTGAAGTGATGTAAAAAATGTTATACAAACAGGCAAGTTTTCACTTTAAGACGGTGTTCCAATTAGGAGAAACAGAGAGGTCATCATAGGCTACTAAATCTAATCATCTGACTCTTCACCCAGTGTCCTTTCTACTAAGTCCTTCAATCTTCCACATGCAAAGATGGAGTTGATGGTGGAAATTAATCGTCACAACACATCTCTTAAAAGTGAGAACATACACTGATACCTAAACTAGATAAAAGAACAACTCTGAATAAAACGCTTTACATTAAGTGCAAATGTTTCTCCTAGATTTGCTCACATCATTAATCATTTTATAAAAGTCTTCAAAAATGTTTTTGTTATATTGATATTATAAATTGTTTTTTTCCAATTCTACTTAATCGAATCTGAATCAGCTCATGTGTCTTTCAATATCTCTGAAATATTTTATCATTTATAATAATACAACAATATTCCATCACCTTCATAGTCCATAACTTATGTAGTCACTCCTCAACTTATGGGAATTATTTTAATTTCCACATTTTTGCCACCACAGACAGAATGAGTACACACACATATGTACATACACATATGTATATACATATATAGGTGTATGTATGCACAATGTGTCAATGTACTTGTTCTCTTACAGTCACTGCAACATTTACCAATTTTCTTTTTTTTTTTTTGTATTTCCAATCTCATGGTTGTGAGGTGTAATCTCAGGTATTCTTTTATATACATTTTTCTAATTGGCTGTGATTTGTAACATTTTTTTTCCATATGGCTATAAATAGCCTAGATTTCTTCCCTTGAGAACTGCCTCTTCAAATTCTTCAAACACTGATAAATATTCAGGGTATAGTTCTTATTTTTAAAAGTTGAATCTCTCCCTTTTATAGCTTGGAAAGAGGACTTGGAAAGAAGCTTGCTGAAAAGATTTTTTCCCCAGTTGTTTCTATTTTAATCTTAGTTTAATTTTATTTGTTTGGACAAATTTGTTATATTGTCTGTATTATACATTTTATATGATATATAATTGAAATTATCAATTTTATCTTCTATGACTATCTCTCTCTCGTTTAGTTATAAAGTTTTCTGTCTATAATGAGATAGATAAATTTTCCCATGTTTCTTTAATTTATAATTTGACCTTTCATATCTAGGTCATGTAACCATTTGGAACTTTTATTGACATAATGTGTGAGGTGTTGGTCCAAATCAAAATTTTCCATACTGCTGTTGAATTTTTGCTGATGTTTTTATCAAATAGGGAGTCCTTATCACAGTAGCTGAGGTCTGTATTTATCAAATACTAGAGTACTAGATACATTTACTATATCGCATATTGTCTATTTAATCCGTGGCATTAATCAATTGATTTTTAACCAGTACCAAATTGTTTTGAGAATTATGTTTTCTTTTATAGTTTCAGATCTGACACTGGTAGACCACCTTTATTCCCAATTTATTATTTCCCTGGGGGTCCTGAACCCTTTTTTGACTCCAGGTGGATTATGTTGTCGATGTTTTCAGTTTTATACATTTCATAGTTTCATTTGTAAGAATTAGCAAATTAATTTAGGCAATATAGTGTTTTATAATATTATCTCTTCCTACTCATGAGCAATCAATATTTGTGGATGATTTGTGCAGACTTATTCTATATCTTGCTAGTTTACTGATGTAATAGTTTCCATTAATTTTAGTTAATTATGATTCTTTAAGAATGCCCTCCTATTATGTATGTAAATTTTTATTTCTCCTTTTCCTATATGTATTCTCTCAATCTTTTTTTTTTCTTTTCTTATTGTTACAATCAACATTTCTAGTATTGTGCCAAATAGAAGTGGTGACACTGGACAGCCTTTTTCAATTCCTGATTTTACTGGAAACAGTAAAATCTAGCTTACCTTTGTGATATAGAATGGTTTTGTATATATATTATTTGTTATTATTTTAAGGGAAAGTACATTTAATTTTTTCTAGTATTTTCTAACAGAAATAGTTGTATTTTGTCAAAAGATTTTTCTGTGTCTATTGATAGGATCATATGGTTTTACTGATTTTGTTATTGATATGTTGAACTGTTTATAATTTTCCTGATATTAAATCAATCCTGTATTCCTGGTACAAAGTCAGCCCAGTCATATGGTATAATCTTTTTAATCAAACATGGCTGCACACTCAAAATTTTGATATTTTCATTCATTGCTGTCATTATCATTAATAAAAATTGTCTTTCATGTGTATTATTGGCTCTTTTACCCACCAATTCTTTGGATTAACTTAGTCTCCAGTTGATTTTTATTAGTTCTTCCCCAAGTGGCCCCTTATTGAATATGATTCTTATTGCATTGCAGTAATTAAAGAATGTGTACAGTACTTCTGTATTTCTGTGTTAGTTTTTGAGATTTTATGTCCTCAGACATGATCAATTTTTTTTAGTTGCCACACACAGCTGAGAAATATGTTCATTCTTTTCTATTACCATTCAGTAACTGCCAGGGGGCTCTTTTATTAGTTTTATGAAGACTCACAGGCATGAATTGTGATTCTCCCACTATTGTGGCTTTATTATTCATACTTGTAATTCATTTAGTTTTGCTTTTATTTTTTCAGAAGCTATGCCATTCAGTACATATATGTTAAGTATAAAAAGCATTTCATTGTCTGTTACCTTTTGGAAAATTTTTCTCTATTTTTCTCTTTTAACTGTCTTTGCTGTTTCTGAGATCATAATTGCTGCCTCTACATTTTTTTATTCAGCTGAGGCATGATAAATATTTTAATTGTGTCAATCTTTTTGTATCAAATGTGTTTCTTGTCAACAGCATATTGTTATATTTTGCTTTCTAACCTTTCTAATCCATTTCTGTTAACCTTTTCAGTTTTAAGGATGAATTTATCCTGTTCATATCCACAATAGTTAATCGTTTATTTCCCTCTAGCCTATTCTTTTATGCTTTTCTTCTCTATACCACCCACCTCCAGTTGATTCCAAGTTGTTTTCCTGTCTTTTTTTTTCTTTTTAATCTCCTATCCAACTTTAAGATTTGTTTTATTTATGACTAACCTTTCCCTGAATCAAAATCTTTCCCCTTTCTGTTACCATCTATATCCCTGTTGAGTTAAATGTATTACTACACTGAACTTTGCATGTGTGTTCTGCTCTCTTTTGACCAGTGTAAACGAAAATGAAGTTGAAGTGCTACTTACTCTTCCCATTTTTCCAATTTTACATGGTGAAGAAAACCATGTCCATTTACCAGTTTCCCCATCTTTCCTCCAATTTTCCCTTACATCCCTTCCTCTCCCTTTTCTCTTTTCTTACAATGCATTCAAAACACAAAAAGATTTATAGGTCTCTCCCAATTCACTACTTCTATATCCCCATTGAGATATTAGGTTTCCGAAAAATCCTTTATAACTCCACTGGCCTCCTTGCTATTGCTGTTCAGTCATGTCTGACTCTTCACGACCTCATTTGGGGTATTCTTGGCAAAAATACTGAAGTGGTTTGGCATTTCTTTCTCCAGTTCACTTTACAGATGAGGAATTGCAGTAAACAGAGTTAAATGACTTGCCCAGCATCATGCAGCTAGTAAAATGTATGAGGCAGGATTTGAACTCATGAAGATAAGTCTTCCTGATTCCAATGCTGAATCCACTGCACCACCCTCTCCTCTCCTCATTAGAATGTTAACAATTACTCTTATAAAGATTATTGGCTCATATTAACCATTTCATTTCTCTCAACTCATATGTTTCTGTTCCTAAGTTCTTTTTTAGCTCCTTTTTCTTTCTTAAAAATGTTGGAAAGTCCTTTATTTCAATGAAGGTTTATTTTTTCTTGTAGGATTATACTCAGTTTTGCTGGGTAAGTGATTTCTGGTTTTAAATCTTTATCTTTTGCCTTTTGGAAAATCTCATTCCATGTCTTCTGTTTCTTTAGAGTAATAGTTGCTAAATCTTCTATGATCTTCATTCTGGCTCCCTAATATTTGAATTCTTTCTTTCTGGTTGTTCGCAGTATTTTTATTTTCTATGGCTTTTGGCAATGAAATTCCTGGGGTTTTCATTTGCAGATTTCTTGTGGGGGGGGCATGGATTATTATTTCACATTACCCTCCTGATCTAATGTGTCTAGACAATTTTCTTTAATTATTTAACTTAATATGATATCCAAGTTTTTGTTTTGTTTTGCTTTTGGTCAAAGGTTTCCAGTAATCCTATGATTCTTAAGCTATCTTTTCTTGATCTGTTTGCCATGTCAGTTTTTCAGATATAGATATAGATATACATATACATATACATATAGATGTGTGTGTGTGTATATATATATACATATATATATATATATATATATATATATGTAATACTTTACATTCCCCCCCCATTTTCTCATTCTTTGGGCCTTGTTTCAAGAATCTTTGTATGGGGCAGCTAGGTGGCACAGTGGATAGAGCACCAGCCCTGGAGTTGGGAGGACCTGAGTTCAAATCTGATCTCAGACCAGATACTTGACACTAGCTGTGTGACCCTGGGCAAGTCACTTAACCCCAATTGCCTCACCAAAAAAAAAAAAAATCTTTGTTGATTTCTATTCGGTCAATTCTGATTTTTAAGGAGTTTGGTATTAGAGCAAGGTTTTGTACCTCTTCTGTTAAGCTACTGATTCTTTTCCCAAATTTCTCCTCCATGACTCTCTTTCCTTTTATATCTTTTTAAAAATCTTTCACCATTTATTAAGAATTCTAATTTTTCTTATGGAGAAACTTTTTTTCTTTTTAGTTTCAGTTATAGATGTTCTCAACTTGTTCTCTTCTTCCAGTTGTGGGGGGGGGCGGGAGAAATAGGGGAGAGTATTTTATGGACTTCACTACCAAAACCTGCCCATATCCCCTTCTTCTTTTTCTTTTTTTTTCTCTAAAAGAAGTGGTGAGACTTTGAAGAAGCTTTTTTCTCCACACTAAATTGTTTTTCCCCCTCAGCAATTAGATTTTGTTTGTTTTTACCTTAGTACCAAAGTCTTCCAGTTTTCCTTTAGTCCCCTGGGGGAGCTTGCTGCTGGGCCTTTTCCATTCACTGAAGCCTTTAGTGCCAAAGTCTTTCACTTTTACTTTTGTAAAAGGGATTTCAAATAGCTAACATTGTTTGTTAGGTTGGTTTGTTTGTTTTTAGTCTGAAACTTTTTTTGCTTTTATCTCTTAAAGAATCTCAGTGGTATTTAGTTTTTTCTATGGGGATAGTCATTTGCTAACTTGATTACTTAATTTTGAGCTAAAAGCTAATTTTATCTTTTACTACACCATCAAGACTCTCATAAATTAGATTTTTTTTTGCAAGTCTATGTATAAACTAGACTAACTAGGGTAGTGGGCCCATGTGAGCAGAGAAATGTAGATGTGGAATCAACAAAATTTAGTAATTGTTTGAATATGGTGGAGGCCATGGTCAAAGGAAAATGAAGAGCTAATGATGAATCTGAGGTTTCATACTTGGATAACTGGAATAATGGTGATGCCCTCAATAGAAAGAGGGAATTTAGCAAGAGGGATTGATTTTGGAGAACATATAACGACTTTTGTTTTGGATAGGACAAGTTTGAGCTGCGCATGGGACATTTCCTAGAGTTGTGTAATAGACACATGGTAGACTATCCAAGATTGGATCTCAAGACACTATGGTTAGACATACACACCAAGAAGGAATCTTCTTAGAGAAAAATAATTGTATCCCTGGAAGTTGATGAGATCACTGAAAGAAAAGGTATAAAGAGAGCCAAAGATAAGAGTGCAGGACAGAAATGAATTAATGGTTCATGAATGAAAATCTAGTGAAAGACTAAGGAACATTCAGACAAGTAGGAGAGGTCCAAGAGAAATAAATGTTGTCAAACGCCAAATCATCCAGAAGAATGTGATGTCAACAGCGTCAAATGCCACAGAGTTCAAAAACAGATAAAGAAAAAACAACGATACAGATTTCAACCCTTCCATTCCTATTCATCCTGTATGACTCTTGCTATTTCCATAACTTCACAATAGAGTGTCCATCTTCCTTGCTTTCTCTTCACATTATGAGAGTAACAAAAGACTGCATGATTTGTCAATCATTTATCTTTCATTCTAGATACATGATCCACCCATCTTTTTTTTAATTTACCAATTTCATTAATAATGTCTTTTGCGTTGATTCTCCTTTGTAATTCCTTTGTAGTGAGGTAATATATTCTGTTCACATCTGTTATGTGTTCCTCCATTGTCCTCTGGGTGATTCTCACTTAGAATTCTTTATTCTCCATGAATTATAGCTAAGCAACAATGTACTGAACAATGATCAAACAAAAGATTTAGGCTTACTGTCACCAAAGCCAAAGGCCTTGGCCAACGTAGTAAATTCCACACGGAGAAAAATGTCAACTTAGTTTCTTTATGTCATTTATACAAGCTCAGTGGATGTCTTTTATGTTTTTTAACAGTCATATCACCTCTTTGGACTTCAGTTTCCTTTTCTCTAAAATAGGAGTATTAAAGGAGAAAATCTCTGAGGTACCTTCCAACGTTAAATCCTCCACCATTTGTGGAATTCTATTGATACAAAGTCTCTATCCTCCTAGACTTGGATTTGGAGTCAGAGGACACAGGTCTGTTACTTAATACTTTTGTGACATTAAGTCACTCAAGGTCTCTGAATTCTCAGTTTTCTCATGTATAAAAAAGTGGATCTAAATGACCTCTAAGGCTATGTCCAGCTATAAATGTATGTCCCTAAGATTCCCTAATAGTCAAATACTCCAATGATCTGTGAATCAATATAAACAATTTCCCCAACAATGCAGATCCCAATCATCCACGTTTTAGATCTAGTGTGGCTGTCACCTATTTTATCCCAAAAAGTCATCACAGAAGAGCTACCCAACATGCTTTGGGGCCTTGTTCAAATTCAATTCACATTGCATAGATACTATTATAGCACATTAATGGTTTTTCACTCTTACCATGTGACTTGCCCATTTTTTTTTCCATTCATGTGTTCCTCTGATGACATATTTTATAATTCTTCTCAATTGTATTTCCTTGTTTGTAACATGTTGAAGTCTGCTAGTACCCACCATGTACTTCTCTATTATATTCTGGCTGCAACTTTGGTTGTCGGTTGACTGTAGTGTTCAATGATGCAAAGGCATACAACATCACCAGGCAAATAATGATGTTGAAAGGTTAGGCATTTGTTTTAAAAAGAAGCTGGGGGGCAGGTAGGTGGCTCAATGGATAGAGCTCTGGCCTTGGAGTCAGGAGCACCTGAGTTCAAATACAGTTTCAGACACTTTGACACTTAACTAGCTGTGTGACCTTGGGTAAGTAACTTAACCTCGATTTCCTAGCAAAGAAGAAGGAGGAGGAGGAGGAAGAGGAAGGAGGAGGAAGAAGAAGAGGAAAGAGAAGGAGGAGAAGGAGGAGGAGGAGGAAATGGAATGGTCATTAAAAAAAACTCAGCAATTTGCCAAATGGTCCTAAAAAAGTAGAAACAAAGACAATAACTGTGACATAAATAAAATGGTAGTCATGGCACTTAAATATATACCTGACCATTTATGGATTGTCTGAGTCATGAATATTAGTTATGAGTTATAAAGAAGGTCTGATTAAAGAATTGGTCTATTATTATGTTGCATTTTATCTCAAAGGGTATCATAAAGCCTAAAATGAAACATTTGGGGGCAGGAAATTGTGAGAACCATCACGTCTCCTTGAGTTGCATCAGTAATTTTCATTACTTTAAAATTAAATGTGAAATAGATAACCCCATAAGGGGGGTTGCTAGACTCTCAGATGAATTTTTCTTTAGGCTAAAAAAGGAGAAATAAGAGGGATTGGTGATGGCACTACGGAGAGCCTGCCCTTGGATATCCACTTCTACTGAGCTCTCCATATGGTATGCCTGAAGTCAAAGGTCATGACTTTTTTGAGAGGACAAGATCTTGCCCAGACATAGATATCTGGTTTTTCATCTCTGGTGTCATAAGCATGGAGATGCTAGGAGTTATCTAAAGCCAGAAATCTAGCTCAAACAAGTAGGGATTATGACCATGTGATAGTGAAGTTTCCAGGTAATAATCAGGTGGTGGTGTGGTGAAAGGTTAAAAAAAATGAAATGACTTGAGGAAACAAAGGTTCAAGCTTCTGAGTATATCAATTTATTAGGCAATGCATAGCAACTGCCCAGCACACTGGGACTAGCTTAGGCCTGGACTCTGAATATAGGAGGAGACATAGTTTTATACATTAAAATCAATTAATCAAATAAGGTCAACTAATTAAAAGAAAACAATTAACCAGAATACAAAATTAGGTCATTTGATTTCTAATTGGAAGAAAGATTAGGGACTTTCCAAGTTGGGAGGGGGAGAATGAACAGATACAATTCCTCGAATTCAGGAAAAAAAAGGTGTCCCATCCCCCCCCCCACAAGTGTCTGTAAACAGTCAAAGAAATGTGGAAACAATAACTGATTGATCATCAAATGGCCCGTTTTCAGATAAGACACATGGACTGTTTAAGGTATACAATTATGAGAAAATTTGCATCAATCTTAGGTTCTGACTGGGTTTCTGGTTAGCATAACCTAGGTCCTTAGTTAAGTGTTTCTAAGCAATAGGTAGAAGTGGTCCAACTTTCCAGTTACACAGGGCTAGGTTAAAACAATGCAATAAGGCTGGTTTTTTTCCCCAATTCCCACAACTGAATAAAGTTTCTCATAAGACAGAATTTGGACTAGACCCATAACTGAATAGAAACTAAGTTATAAGATAGAGTCAGTGTGATACACTCAATTCTCACAATTAACTACCTATCTGAATACCCTCAATTCCTTCAGCATTAGGTAAGAAGAAGGGGCATGCCCAGTTTCCAAAATGAGGCAGACTGGTTCAAGTGAGTCTTATGCATTTTAAAGAAACACATAGGCTCCAGGTTTGGGGGACTATCACAAATTAATGAAGATCATAGTGGAATATAAATGTGAAAATTATATACATATATATATATATATACACGTATGTATGTATGCATGCATACATATATACCTATATACACACATGTACACATACACATCTCTTTGACAAACAGAAGAATGTGTTGCTTAGATCTAAGTATAAGGCAAGTCTTCCTTCCACCTATTCAGAGTAGACCCTTAGGGAAGGTAAGATTGAGTAAGGTTATATTTCCCAGTACAATGCCTAGTGGAGAAGCCTATGGATAAACATACTTGGCTGTCTGCTTAGCCATCCAGCCCATCAAAAACTTCAAAAAACATTTTCAGATAGTGTGTCAGATTAAGCCATATCACCTTGGGTTGCATTAGTAATCAAGATTACCTTTTTTAATTTAATGGGATAGAAATAACCCTGCAGGCTATATTACCTAAAACTGTCATTAAAAAATAATTTATATGAAAACTTTAAAGGAAGCAAGTTGAGGAAAGTAATGAGGAATAATTAGAATGTGTTTATGCAGAATATGCAGAATATGCTGTCAACTGAGACTCTTATTTAGCACTTCCTTTAACCATGGCTTAATAGAAATATTCCTATTGATGGTCCCAATATGTGGAAGAAACCTAAAAGTCTTCTGATTTACCCAAGAAAAATTAATTTTTCTTCCAGCTTAGTTTTGATGTGTTCTTTATAGTATTTTGTCTTTAGAAATTAATAGTCCTTGTAGTCATAGGGAAAGTCTCTACTATCAGAATGTTAAATTTGTCAGAATATCAATATTCTAAGTGGAAATCAGAAAGTTTACTGTTCTTAGACTTGGTACAGTAGAAAGATCACTAGATTTGAAATCAGATGACCTGAGTTCAAATTCTATTTCTGTCACTTACTATTTGCATAAAATTATACATATCACTTAACCCTTCTGGCTCTCAGTTTCCTCATCTATAAAATGAAGAGGTTGGAACAGATAAGCCTTGAGGTCCCTTGAAACTCTCAGGTTTATGATCAATGATTTCATTGTGCTCATATGAAATTGGTTCTGTTTCTCCAAGTGGATGAAATGGAAATGGCTATATAGAGCATGTTATGTAAAAGTATACAATGGGAGAAATCATTCTCTTTTATTGCTTCCATGAAGGGAAGGCATGCAGTATTTCAATGCTAATTCATTATCCTAAACATGAAACCAAGGGAAAAAGCATGGTCATACAAATGAAGCTGTGAGAAGATCCAAGGAACATTACTTTATGATCAATCTCCAGGTACTCTTCCATGCCTCCACTGCAATACTTTTGGTAAGTAAGAATAACTTTATGTCTACTAAAATATATTACTTTGTGAGTTATTAATATAGACCAAAGGTCATCGTTTCCAAATAATCTAAAAATTAGTTTCTACACATGGAAAAACCACAGCTTTGCCAATAATCAAAAGTCCTAAATTTTAGCTATTGTTTCATTCACTTGTTTTAAGGAAGTTATTTCATTATAATATTTCATTAAATATTTAAACAATTATAAGCCTGTCACTGTAGGGGGACTGTTTGCAAAGTAAAATCATGAATCATTAAAGCATGCTAGACCTATTCCTTATTTTCCTGTGTTTTCAATTACTTAAGTTATAGTTTGCACCTTAGCATAATTATGTACATGTTTTAAAATTTCAATTATCAGGATAATAAGTAGTTGTGGAACTTGTCTGCCTAAAAGGCAAACCTATCTAAATTTGCTGCATTAGTTCGCTTCAAAAGCTATTTATTCATTTGAGTAATATTTACTAAACACCTACTATGTGCACGGCACTTTGCTGTGGGGGGCTATAAATTTGAAAGAGACACAATTCCGGTACTCAGCGAACTTATGATCAAGTCCTGAAATAACTGTTTTGTTCAACAGTTCAACAAACATTCATTATGAGTATATTACGTGTGAGATATGGGCTATGTGCTAAGGATATTAAAATGAAAAAAATATATATATATACTATTCATGTAAATTGAGGTGAATATAAGCTCTGGGCATGGGTGCAATGAAGGCAGCTCAGGGAGCAGTAAATGGCTTGGTGGGATATGGGGGGAGGGAATTTCAGATTCAGTTCAGCTATATTTTAAATGTATTAGGATAATTTTCTTAAAAGCTTGGGGAGTTTCCTGTCTCTCACAAAAAGACCAACAAAGCAAAAGGAAACAAATATGGCTATCCATGTGACCTTAACAAAGTCGCTTAATCTCTCCAGGCCTATGCTTCCTTATCTGTTAAATGAAGGGGTTAAACTAGATAGCCTTTTAGGTCCTTTCAAACTCTAAATCTATGATCCTATGATATTCCTATTTTGACAAAGTAGCCAGTAATACTGGGCTACATTTAGAAAGACATAGTATCTGGGACTAGGGAGGTGATAGTTCCATTCTGAATAATTAGATCTAGAAGATTATACTAAGTTCTAGGACTCATATTTCTGGAAAGGATAGGAGAGAGCAATCAGAATATTTGGATGGATGGATGGATGGATGGATGGATGAATGGATAGATGTATGAATGGGTGGGCGGATGGGTGGATCCCCTATAAGTATGATTTGAAGGAACTGGAGATGTTTAACTTGGATCAGAAAAGACTTCCAGAGAATCTGTTAGCAATCTTCAAGTATTTTAAAAGTGGTGTATGGTGGTAAGTAAACTTATTTTACTTCATCCTAAAGAGAAAACCTAGGATTGATGGGTGAAAAGTCCTGAGGGAAAAGCTTAGATTTTATGTAAGATAAAATTTCGCAACAACTATAGCTGTCTCAGAGTATATTGGACTCTTTTAGAAGGTAGTAGGCTTTCTCACTTGAGCTCTTCTTGAAACAGCTGGATAACAGGTTGTTGAGTATTTTGTAGATAAAGTTCGCACTCAGGAAAGGATTGGACTAGATGACCTATTTGGTCCCTTCAAACCCTGAGATACTATAACAGTTGGGGGGAAATCTAGAAGTGAAAGAATACAGCTGTCTTCTTGGGTTGGTAAAGAAATGGAAACAAAGTAGATGCAGTTTGGAAAATGGCTAAACAGACTGTGATACATGGATGTAATGGGATATTATTGTGCTGTAACAAATTATGAATGTGATAAATTTAGATACACATGGAAAGTCTCACATGAAGTGATATAAAATGATGTAAACTGAACCAGTAAAAATATACACAATTACTGCAACAATATAAATCAAAAGAACCAAGGCAATGACAAAATATTAATTCTGAATACTGTGAAATTATACTGACCAAGGTTAATCATCAGGTATAAAAAGTCACATAAAAAACAAATTAGAAAAACATGGAAAAATTATTAGAAGATAAAGCAGATAATTTTATTAATAAAATATATATATATATATAATTAATATTAATATAAAAGTTTTGTACAAATAACTTAAATAAAGCTAAGATTAATAGGGAAACAACTGGGGAAAATCTTCGCAGAAAGTTTCTCTGATACAAGTCTCATTTCCAAAGCATATATGGAACTGATTCAAATTTGTAAGAAAAAAGACACATTCCCCAATTGATAAATGGTCTAAGGATATGAACAGACAGTTCTCAAGGAAAGAAACATAGGATCTCTATAGACATAAGGGAAAATACTGCTCCAAATCACTACTAATAGGAAAATTTTTAATTAAAGCTATTCTGAGATTCCTTCTCACACATATTAGAGTGGCAAAGATGAACAAAAAATGATAAACATTGGCAAGGCTGTGGGAAAATGGGCATATTGATGTATGTTTGGTGGACCTGTGGATGAATACAATCATTCTGGAAAGCATTTTGGAATTGTACACAAAAATTGCGATACGGCATACAGTATTATAGGGCCTTTGTTCTAACTTTACTACCCGTTGCCCTACCGCCCCCCAAAAAAAAAATTCATCAAAGACAGAGTAAAATGTCTTCTATGTACAAAAGAATGTTTATAGCATCTCTTTGTGGTGACAAAAAACAGAAAGTAAGAGGATGTTCAACAATTTACGAAAGACTGAATAAATTGTGGTATATGAATGTGATGTGGAAGTGACCCTGAGCTCTTATACTAGATTATGTAGATTGGTTTTGCCTGTTCTATGCATTGGTTTAAACATTACTTGCTTTCATTATGAGGTAGCTCCTGAAACAAAAGCATTAACCAAAATGCACCACAAGAGGGAGAGAGGGGGAGGGAGAAAGAGAGAGAGAGAGAAAGAGAGAGAGAGAGAAGAGAGAGAGAGAGAGAGAGAGAGAGAGAGAGAGAGAGAGAGAGAGAGAGAGAGAGAGAGAGAATGTAAGCCCCTTGAAATCAATGGCTTTTGTCTTTGTATCTTCAGCATTTAGCACAGTGTGTGACAGTACTGTCTACTAAATAATACTTGTTGACTGATTGCTACCGAAGGATAACTAAATGTAGGAAGGTCTATAACTATAGCTATAACTAGAAGACTTTCCATTAGGTGACAACTTCTTTTTCTTAAGGCAATTGGGGTTAAGTGACTTGCCCAGAGTCACACAGCTAGTAAGTAAGTGTCACATGTTTGGTCTGAGGCCAGATTTGAACTCAGGTCCTCCTGACTTCAGGGCTGGTGCTCTATCTACTGCACCACCTACCTGCCCCCAGGTAGCAACTTCTTTGAATCACTGCACCCCACAAAATATTACATATATGCATACATATAATACAAATACAATAATAACTATCATTTATAAAAGAATTTAAGCTTTCCAGAGTGCTATACATGTGATATTTAATGTGATCCTTGCAACAACCTTGTAAGTTAGGTAATATTATCATCCTCATTCTACAGATGAGGAAACTAAGGCTGAGAGAAAGAAAATTACTTCCCCAGAGGCATATAACTAGTATGTATCTCAGTCAAGACTTGAATTCAAGTCTTCCAGACTCCAATTCCAGTCCTCTCATTCACTAGGCTGCCATATAAAGGACAAGTAGAAACAAAATGCTATGAATGATCCAAGAATAAAGAGTTTACTTCCAGAACAAGAAGTACTTCATCCAGAAATTGGGATTTAAACTATGTTTTGAAGGATGCATAGAATTTTAACAAGTTAACAATGGGGAGGCATTTAAAGGTATCACTGTGAGCAAATAACGAGGTAAACTCAGAAGACAGCAATTGGTCCAGTTTGACAGTAGCACAGAGTAGTAAAGGCTAAAACTGGAAAAATAGGTTAGAGCCAAAGAGTAGAACACCTTCAATTACAAGTTAAGGACTTTGAAAATTATTCAGTAATGAATAAAAATATTTTGAAGGATTTTGAACATAGGTTTGATATGAGCTCTGCATTTAGAAGATAAATTTGATAGGAGTATATAGAGTTGTCACTTTTGTTTTTTATACTGGGACATGGTTTCCCAGTTTAGTCACACCAACCTCACCTTCATGGATATGAAGGGAAGTGCAATATGAAGACAGGACACTGGGTATAGTGCATAGTGCCAAGGGGATGACTAGTGCTATATAGAAAGGGTGGGCATGGACTCAGATATGAGACCCCTGGGCCAAAACCCTGTTCACCATGATTCTCTATGTTAGTTGTGTTTCTACGGTATGTAAGTTAGATTGGAAGGAGGAGAACCTAAAGGCAGAAAAACTAGTTTCAATATGTCTGGAGAGAACCTGAGTATTAGAGGACTTAAAGTATGATGGAAGTTTAAATAAAGAGATATCATGTTTATGGTTGGGAGGATTTAGAAGAGTTTCATGAAGTGTATGACATTTGAACTGGTCCTGAAAGAATGAATGGAGTTTTGCCAGAGCGTGCTAAAAGAAAAAAATATGGTGAGCAAAAAAATATAGGCAAGAAATTATAGTCTATATTTAGAAAATAGTGGTTTTATTTTGCAGATATGTAGGGTATAAAAATAGAGGGAAATACAGCTGGGTTCATAGATTGGGACAAAATCATGAAGGCTCTTAAATGTCATGCTAAGGAATTGGATTTAACATGGTCAGAAAGCCCATCCCCTTATTTTACAATTTAGAAAGGTGAGACCCAGAAAGATTCGGTTAAAGTCATGCAAAGAGGAACAAGCAGAGCTGGGATTCAGACACACATTTCTGATTTCAAGGTCAGTATTATTCTTTCCAATGCACTGTGCTATTTCAATAATTTTTTAAAAATCACCTTTTTCTGTTGTTTGAAGAGAGGGTGACAAAAGTAATGAAGGATCGAGATGATGAAGTTTTAATTGACTGGAAATGGAGGGAAACTCCCCAAGAGGAACCAGGTGTAAGTAAAAGTATTAACTTACATCAACTTACATCAAAAGTGTCTATCTCTGATACTATTGAAAATAGAGGTGAAGATTTTTAGTATGAAGTATAGATGTGAGTAGGTTCAACATCACTGGCTTTGGCAGCATATACTAACGTGAGTAACCATTTTGACTAATTGTCTTATTACTAAGCAGACAGTTGAAATAAATAACTGCTGTTAAAATAGTCCCAGTGGTTTAAGTATAGACAGATTATCTTCCATCTGTTCCCGTACCAGGGATCTTTAAACAGTATTTCAGATAGCCAACTTATCATGAAGTCTTACCTGATAGAATTCAATACTTTCCCCATTGTCCTCCAGCTGCTGAAATTCCCAAAGAGGATCAAAATTCAAATGGAGGTCCCCTCCTTCATCTCCGTCTAGGAACTTTACTCTCTGTCCTCCAAAATTCTAGTTCAAAGGCTTCACATACATGAAAAAGATCAGCTTTTCTTGCAAAGGTTAATGAGCCAAGCCTGGCGTGTGTGTGTGTGTGTGTGTGTGTGTGTGTGTGTGTGTGTGTGTGTGTGTATAGCCTGAAAGCATTGCTATTTGCCATTAGACTGAATGCATGAGTTTGACAAAGTTATTTCATTGCAAAACTGACTGCATTTTTAAGAACCTCATGCCAATGTACACACATGTGGTCCTTCCCAAATATCTTTTTTGCTCTCCTATGAACTCACGCCAATCTATATCTAATTATCTAATATAAAATCCAAGCAAAATCAATTGACTATAAATCAATACCAATTACAACAATATTTCCATCAACAGAATTGCTAAATTATCTGAGATTTATAGAGTAAGTTATGAATATCTAATTCCTGACAGTTAATAGTATGAACAAGAGGTTTTTTCCACTGCTACTACAATATGATAAATTGAATTTTGTACACCGAGCACTTGTTTTAACAGACATTAATTTTCTCTCATTAAGGCAATTATTTCAAATCCTCATCCCATCAGTTCCTACATGTGTAGCCTATATAACCTAGAAGTTATATTTAATATGTTATTTTGTTTCATAACCAAAACTAAAAGGAAAAAAAAGAATGTTATGCATAAATCTATTCAACCAAAAATCAGGTTTTTGGCAAGGAATAAATTAGTTCATGCAGTAACATGAAGATGAGATTATCTACTTAAGTCTTATTCACTGGGATAAAGTGGATGGTGTTATTTCATATCAGAATTAGGCCTCTGAAGCAGGACCATAAAGGTTAATGTACTGAAAATTCTACTTCTGTTGCCCCTTTTCAAAGATTCTGAAAGTAGCAGTATGAAGACTGGACCAAAGAGAAGAAAGAAGCCTATGTAAGTGCAATAACTCCACCTACACCAAAAGCTGCTAAGAGCTACACTGGATCAGAAGAATGTTTCAGTTGCATGGAGATCTTGTGCCCCTAGTTCATGGACCCTAAGGTCATTTCCATTCATGAAGAGGTTGTTGAACTTCTCAGTTCAAATGATAACAGCTGTGGAATAGTGAACCACATGGCTAAGTGGTAGAAATTTAGATATTCAGTCTCTGGGAGATAAAAGATGGGATTGCCTGGAAATTACCAAATTCGTAGAATGTTCAGGGACACTCTAGCGAAATTGTGGAATTTCTGATCAGTTTCACCCTTAAACATACTTCTCTAACAACTGTAAGTTCTAGAGTTTTAGAATCCAGCCTTCTACTGAGACAAAAAGGAGCACCCAGATATTTCCAACCTCTTGTAGAAAAATGGATAGATCTCCTTCCTCCCCCAAACTGGGGAATCAATAAGGGACTGAGTAAAACACCCAGACTTTTCCCTTTGCTACTACTATGAGATTTGGACAATGCAGGTCTGATGCAAAGGAGATTGCCTTTCTAGTAAGGGCAGCTAGGGGTCACAGTGGATGAAGTGTTGGACATGTAGCTAAGTAATCAAGACTATAAGAATTCAAATCTGCTTCAGAAATTAGTTGTGTGACTTTGGGCACATAACGTACCTTAATTTCAGTTTGCTAATTTTTAAAATAGGGATAATAATAGCATCTACTTCAATAGGGTTGTTATGAGGGTCAAATGAAACAGTATTTTTAATGGTATTTGCAAACCTTAAAATACTATGTAGTTACCCCAAGCTTGGTGTCCTTACAGGTAGTTACATAAGGCTGGGTATCTATCTATCTATCTATCTAGCTAGCTAGCTATCTAGCTATCTAGCTATCTATCTAACTATAGATAGATAGATAAAGATATAGATATATCCTGGGGTAAATATGGGATTCACCAGAATATGGGGGGGGGGATGGGGGTGGTAGGGTTTCCTTTGCTAGCAATCTCAATTTCACTTACTGATGGAAGTCTAAACTACATCTTAGTGCCTTGAATCTGAGCACCCATAGGTTCCTGGAAGAAGATTAGACTCATTGAAAAGGAAGGGACCACAGAGGTCAGATAACTCCCTGCCTAAACCTAAATCACAATTGAAAATAGTGAATTATATCGATTTTGTGTAAGCTACTTTGCATCATTTATGTATTTAGGCCTTTTTCTTTGTCAATCAATAAACATCTATTAAGCACCTATTATATGCTATGTTCTTTGCCAAACACCTGGTATACAAAGAAAGACAAAAGATGCTTTTTCCTCTCAAGAAGCTCATAGTCTAATGGGGTAGACAACATGTAAACAACTATGTACAGAGTTTATACAGGATAAACTGGGAATCAATAGAGACAAGGCACTAGAATTAAAGAGAGTCAGTCTTCTGGATGAGGCAAACATTTCAGCTAAGACTTAAAGTCAGAAGGCGTAGATGATCAGAGAGAACATTCCAGGCAGGAGGGACTGCCAGTGGAAATGTCCACAGTCAGAAGATAGAAGTCTTGTTTGAAGAACAGCAAGAAGACCAGTGGTCACTGTATCACAAAGCATGAGGGGAGAAGAGATGGTATAAGGCAGGGCTTCTTAAAATTTTTCCACTCAGGACCCCTTCAGCACTTCTTAAACTGTGGGTCACAACCCCATATGGGGTCACAGTGCAGGAAGACTGGAATGGTAAGGGAGGGCCAGTTATGGACAGCTTGTCCACCAAACAAAGCATTTTATATTTGATCCTAAAGCCATAAGAAGCCACTGGAGCTGACTGAGTAGAGGGAGAAACATGATCAGACCTGTGTGTTTAGAAAATTACTTTGACCAAATAAAGACTTTTTTTTTTTTTGGTGAGGCTACTGGGGTTAAATGACTTGCCTAGGGTCACACAGCTAGTGTCAAGTATCTGAGGCCACGTTTGAACTCAGGTCCTCCTGACTCCAGGGCCCGTGCTCTATCCACAAATAAAGGCTATCTTATACATAATAATCATTGTTACCTTGAGGGCTTATATGGATGCTGGGAATCGTTTTACACACATCTGCGGAGATCTAATCATGACCTACTTTAAAACTATATGAAATTCCCAAAATGGGACAAAGTGAGCCAAAGAGACACAATTTGCTGTCACCCAGATTGACTCTAGTTCATATGACATTTGCCTGTGAGTGATATCAGCAAGCTGAGATGATAAGCTATACAGAAACACAAGCCAGCAGAGTATAGAACCCATCCTGCTTTTAGTTTTTTTATTGCCTACCATCAGATGGGCCAGCCACTCTACTAACCCTTGTGGATAGGCAAAGAAGTAACTGAGCCATAGGCCTAGGGCCCTTCCTCACAACAAAATCTTTCTTCAAAGCACTTGGTTCCAACAATTGCAGCCAACTTACTAGTCCATGGCTCCCTTGTCAGTCAAGTGGTCCAATTTTCTCTGACCCTTCCAAATAGTGCCCTCAGGAAGTGATTCCACCTCCAAATTGTCTCCATCCTTTACTTTAACCTTTCTTCCACACTTGTTTCCAACTACCCTGTGCAACATTTTTAGTTAAAAGTATCCTAATTGGCTCTTCTACCTATCTGCTCCTAACTCTACATCCTCCAGACAAATACAGCTAATAAGGAAGAAGAAAGCAATGAAAAGGCTGAGAAAATGTCCCCATTTCATTTCAAATGATCAATGGACCATTCTTATATGACTTTTGTCTCTGTCTGATCTTGACTTCATTTTTCATGATACATTTGGAATTGCAAAATAGAAGAGGGATTTAGCATGTGCTCATTTCCTTCTTCAAAACTTTTGCTGATCTCAGCCTCTCAATGTCTGGCACCACTTTGTATTCTGTAGTTTCCCATGTTTTTGTTTGCAAAATCAATGGAATGAATACGGGGTTTATTTCTGTTCAAGATGGTGTCAAAAAAGCAGTATCAGATTTTCAAGCACTGTCAGATGGTAGATTGCCAGTAAAAAAAAATTAGAATTAGAAGTGGCACCAAGAAACTTTTTTTAGCTGTACCTTAATAAGGGATCTTGCTCACCTAATGTGAAGTTAAAAAAAAAAACCTGCTGAGCTCCACCGAGCAGGGTGTAGATAAATCGAACGTAAACTGTGAAACTACATGCTGTAGCAGCTGCTCCCAGATCAGTACAGTCTCTGACTCATGGTTAGTTACTTTCTCCTTAGGGAGGAGAAGAAGCAGTTGCTCTAAGCATTTTCAGTTGACTCACCAGTTCTCTTAGGAATGCATCTTATGCTTTCTTTAGGGCTGAGATGGTGACATATGGAGGTGTTTACGTAAAACCACAGACAGTGAACACTACTTCTGAAAAAAGAAAAAGAGAACGTTCCTCTCTGTCCTCTTTTGTCTTCAAGCAACCTCTAACAGTACTTTCATTTTTATGTAACTAATTTGAGGTGGAGATTTGTTCTTCAGTGCTAAGAGGAATATTATTCACTATAGGCATGAAACTGAAGAAAGATAATTCTACTGGCAAATATTTTTCAATGATACTTTCTACTTATCTAAAAGATCCTTTATGAGCAGCTAGGTGGTACTAAGTAGATAGAGTACTGGCTCTAATGTCAGGAAGACCTTAGTTCAAATCCAACCTAAGACATCATCTGTGTAACCCTGAGCAAGTCACTTAACCCCATTTGTCTCAGTTTCCTCATCTGTAAAATGAACTAGAGGAGGACATGGCAAACCACTTCAGTATCTTTGCCAAGAACACCCCAAAAAGGGGTCACAAAGACTCAGACAGAACTATAAGCACCTAAACCACAACAAGGGATGCTCTAAAATTCCTAAGTTACTGATAGTAAAGAAAATTAGCACAACTATAAAAATGTGGTTCCCTGATCTACAAGGCTGAATTCTCCTACATAAAGAATTCATGTAGCAGTTATAAAAATTACTGTTAATGGAGAGAGTGTGATATGGTGAATAAAAAAGCTGAACTTGGACAGTTTATACTTTCTTTAGGGATCAAAAGAGACAAGAACATATGGGTGTGTTATTTAAAGCTATAGAAAGTGAACTCTATGTCTTTTGAAGGAAAAAAAATGAAGACGACTTGGTACCAGGCACTGGAAAGAGAGCTAGTCTCAGAGCCAGGGAGATGAATTCAAGTACTGCCTCTGACATAATGGCTGTGTGACCCTGAACATGTCACTTAACTTATCAGTTAATACTTTAAGTTGTAAGGCAGAAACTGAGTTTGGATTAGCAGAGGAAATGGTTCATTACAGCCCTCTTATCTGATAAAATCACAGCCCAGCCAAAAATTAAAATAATTTTTTAAAATTACTGTAATGCTCCTTTCCCTAATATATTACAGACATTGACTTTACCTTTAAAGAGAAATATTTTTGCTGTTCCTTTAGGACTTGAAACAAATACTGTATTATTCTACATTTAAGCTACCCTGAATATAGGTCATACCCTAAAAGGAAAAAAAAAATAAGTAGCTCTAAGCTGAAAAGTAACAGCAATTATAGGCTGCGCTCAGGTCTTCTTACAAGCTAGATGTGAAGGAAACATGTGGCCTATATATGAACCAATATGGTTTGAGATAATTGATCCTGAAATAGAAGCCTTTTTCTCCAAATATCTTGGGGATTTTGTCTTTTTTTAAAATTCAGCTTAAAAACTGACCTCATAAATATAAGGTGAAGGGAGAGGAGTAACTTGGGAAGCCACTACGGAAAAAGACTTAGACACATTGACCAAAATATGCCTCCATCCCCAAGTGAGTAGGTTTCCTCTGTGATGTCATTCACAATAGAAAAGGCTTATTGACCAAATCATCACCATGGCAACTGATGAGCTGCTGTGGACTTTCTGTAAGTGTGTGTCTTCCAGGACAGCATATAGGGTGGTAAGTGTGGCAATAAATGGGAGTTTGAGAAAGAACGCCCATATTATATACTTCCTACACAATTTAGCCAGGTTCTTACAGTGACTTGGAGTGCTGAGGAAGTTTCTGGCTTCCTTAACTCCATCATCCCCTTGGAGTCATGACTATATCTATATGCTAAGAAACCTAGTGATTTATAGACACATATTGGTTTCTGGAAATGTGTGGCGATGTATCAAGGGGTCACCACATTTGGCAGCCCCCAGCAGACTCTATGAATTACATTTCCTGTTTGATGACAGGACATGTGTTATACTTCTGAGTTATTCAGCCATGAAGAATTGGAGAATATCATCATAGGACTTATTAAAGTCTATTACAAAGTCTGTTTACTCATACCTATGAGATTGGCTAGCATTACAGAAAAGGGAAATGAGAAGTGCTGAAGAGTATATGGGGGGGGAAATTGGAACACTAATGCATTACTGGTAGAGTTGTGAACTGATCCAACCATTCTGGAAAATAGTTTGGAACTATATCCAAAAGGCTACAAAAATGTGTATACCCTTTGTCCTAGCAATGCTATTACGTATATATCCCAAAGAAATAAAAGGAAAAGGAAAAGGATCTATATGTACAAAAATGTTTATATCTGCTTTTTTTGTGGTGGCAAAGAATTAAAAATTGAAGAAATGCCCATCAACTGGGGGAACTGGCTGAGCAAGCTGTGATATATGAATGTAATGGAATACTATTGCACTATAAGAAATGATAAGGGAGATAGTTTCAGAAAAACCTGGGAAGATCTATATGAATTGAGACACAGTGAAATAAGCAGAGCCAGGAGATCATTTTGCACAGTAACAGCAATACTGTAATGATGACCAACTATGAAAGACTTAGCTACTTTCATCAGTACAATGATGTAAAACAATTCCAAAGGACTCATAATGAAAAATGGTATCCACCTCCAGAAAGAGACCTGATAAACTCTTGAATGCAAATTAAAGTATGTCTTTTTCACTTTCATTGTTTTTCCTGCTTTTTTGCAACATGACTGATATGGAAATGTTTTACATAATTTCATGTGTATAATTGATATCATATTGATTGCCTTAATGAGTAGGGAAAGGGCTAAAGGGAGAGAAAGAATTTGGAACTCAAAATAACTTAATGAATATTAAAAATAAATAATATTTTTAAATGTGCAGAGCAGAATAGAAGCAATTTCAGAAGGAAATACAGACAAACAGGATAAATTTGAAAGTAATATAGAATTTATAATATGTATTTTTAAATAAGCAGTGGGAAATGCAGATTCCTGGTTTCATGTAGAATTTTCTTTTCATGTTCTACTAAACATACAGAAATGTTCTCTTTTGGTATTTAAGTTCACAATAAAAATAAAATGAAAAAAGTCTCCCTGTTTCCTAACCATCTTCACGTCCTATCTTGTCCCTATCTATATTTCCACATGATTCTACCCAACTTCTTCCTCAATGCTTCAGTTAGTGTGTTATATAAAGAAGCAACTTTTGGGGGAGGAAAACAATGCCCTTAGGAGGGAAAAATATTCTTGTGTTTTACTTTCTCACCTGAGATATTTGAATCTTTTAAAGTTTTCTGGCAAATACTAAGCTGTCACAGCAAATGCAAGAATACAACAATAATTCAGTATTGTTGATTAATTAGTGATTAGGGAAACAGGGACTAGAGCTGTAATTTCCGTGTTATAAGGGAACCTCCAGACAAGGAAACTTCTTCAACATGTGCTCCTGCACCTTCCCTACCACTTTGAATTGTAGAGAGTTACCTAGAACACAGAGAGCTTAAATGACTGGCCTGGGGTCACACAGGCAGTGTTTGTCAGAGACAGAACTTGTGGCCCTACCAAGTCTTAACAACAAGGCCATCTCTCTAGTCATTACAACACATTGCTTCTCAATTCAATTATTAGACTCATTTACTCATAGAATATCAGAGCTAGAAGAGATCTCAGAGATCTCCTAACTCAAGCTTGCCATTTTATAGTTGGAGAAATTGAGGTCCAGGGGGCAGCTAAGTGGCACCGTGGATACAGCACCGGCCCTGGATTCAGAAGGACCTGAGTTCAAATCTGCCCTCAGACACATAACACTTACTATCTATGTGACTCTGGGCAAGTCACTTAACCCCATTGCCTAGCCAAAAAAAGAGAGAATTTGAGGTACAGAAATGTTAAATAACCTTCAATGTTACACAGCTGGTTAGTAGCAAAGCAGACATGAGAAATAAGGTAGCCTGGCCCCTACTCTCCCCTGCCTGTATTCCGTAGTTCTAATGTGTAAGATCATTAATTTCATACCCCATAGATTCCAGAATCTTCTAAGAAGTATTGTAAAATCCTGTTGTCATATGCTCTGCAGAATATCAGCAACCCATGCCTGGACATGGGAATGCAACAACAGCTCCAACAACAGCAACAATTACAAGTAACAGTCATTTTTAATAGCACATTCAGGTTTGCAAAGCACTTTATAAGCATTAGCTCATTTTATATGCTCAATTGCATCTAACAAAAAATGATCACCCAGCCTCTACTCCAATAGAAGCCCACTGCACTTTGTCATAGCTCTAGTAATAAGAAGTTTGTGGAGGGTGGGGTTTCTCCCTTAAGTTGAGCTAAAAATCTGCCTCTCAGCAGCTTCCACTAATTAGTTGTGCCTTCTGTGGCTGCATGAACAAGTCTAATCCCTCTTAATAGCCCTTCAAAAGTTTGCAGACAGCAGTCATGTTACTCCTTAAGTCTTTTCTTCTGCTGGAATAACATCCTAAACTCACAACATGGTCTCCAGTTCCGTCACCGTCTACATCATCTGTTAAATACTCCTTCTAGACACTAGAGGGTACTCATCCTGAAAATGACTAGGTAACTCTCACCCTCAACAACTCAGTTGCTATGCGAATCAACTTTAATAGCCTCATTTCAGGGGTCCAAATTAAACTCAGGGATGAAATAGAATATTGTTCAAAATATTAAAATATGAAATTTGCTATGCCTAGCTAACTCTCTCACCTAATTCATAAATAAAAACAGAATGCATGCATCACAAGAAAAGAAATTAGAACACTCTTTCATAGAAACAGATGCTACTAAAATCCATTCAGCTGCCTTCCAGATTGTCCTCTATGGATGAGGAAGTCCTTATTCCACACCTGCAGCTCACAGAAAAGTAATGTTTGGAAGGGGCTCTGTCTCAGACTCACGGACTGAAAAGAGAAAGCATTTTCCCCATGTTTACCAGCCAAATAGGATTCATAATAGTTGGCAGTTCTCAGTGACTCTGGATTTCTCTTCTACTCACAACTACTGGTTTCCATAGCTGCTCCAAAATCCATTTCTGATTGCTGCTTGTGGTACTATAGCTCCCATCTCTGTCTCTAGCACTACTATCTCAGAGGAAAACTCAGCTACAAAGTCATAGAAAGCACTAGAGGTAAGTAAAAGACAGAACACAGAAAGCATCATTGTATCCTATCACAGCCCTGATGCCCCACCCCACACACACACAAAAAAGATAATTAAAACCCTGTAACAGAGGTATTCAATTCCCCATACCTGGGTAATCAGAAATAGTTCTGTCAGCCTCCCTCTCTGACCACCATTTTCTTGGCCCTAAGATTTCCCCAGAGATGAAAAGACTAGCAGAGACTCCAGGCTACAGGTGCCTTTCATAAAAATTTCTGATCAAGAATTATATTAATGCCTAAAACTAGTTTCTTCTATGAAAACATAAATTGTAAAACAGAATTAAAAAAACAAATACAACCTCTGCTGTTTTCATGTGGCATCACTTGTACACACATGTGAACATACATACATGTATGTATATTTGCACATCCAAATCTCTCTCTCTAAGTACATTTGTTCAAACTTCTGACAGTAACATTTACAACACAACTCCATTCTATCTTATAGCCATCCTGTTAATAATCAAGTTTACTGGAGCCTTAGCTCATTCACTGTAGACACTGTAGACGGGCCATGTTGAATTTATTTCAAATAATGATGCATTTCTTCTTTAATGTAAAGCAAATAACTAACACTGTGCCTTACCCTGAACAAAAGGGTAAAAGAATTATTCATTTTAGTAATTATATATAAAGAATAAATATATGTAAGCATAGCTCCCCAATTCTCACTTAATCAAGATGGAAAGAGGTCTAGCTAAATAGTAATAATGGCAGGAAGAATTATAGCTCCCCCTCATAGATAAAGAAATATAAGACTTCAGAAAGAGAACTGACTCTAAAATGGATTGTAAAAACCTCAAGACTTAATGTACATGTATGAGAAGGAAGGTGCTCTCCCCACTGTGGTCGTATGGCTCTCCAGCTAGGAGCTTTTTTCAGGACTGAAAGAAGAAATCTTAAGGGAGTAAACACTCCCTCAGAATAAAATAAAGTGAGCTTATCTTCCTCTGGAAATAAATCCCATCATAAAAGTACAGACAATGACTAAACCATATATATAAAGACATCAGGAAATTTCCAAAGGATTTCAATTCTAAAGGTGGCGGTGAAACAGAGGCAAGGAAAGAAAAGGAAGATGTAGAAACTGGATAAATTCACCAGTTTCCAGCTTGGCAGCAAACTTTGTCTACCCACATCTCTCCTTAAGTGTGTCAGTGAACCAGACAAGATTCCAACAGCTGATGATTATATTCATTATAGGAGATCAGCACCCTTCCCTTGCAAATAAGCTCTCAGCTGGCCTAGAATGAACTTGCCCCATAACAGGCCAAAGTTTCTGAACTCTTCTCATCCCCTATACCTTGTGCTTCCCATGATCGTTCAGTCCCTCCTTTCTCCTGGGGAAAAACATATTTCTCATCTGCTCCTTTGCTGATAAGGAGCTATTTACAAAAAAGGTTTCATCTCCTATACTTTTTCTAAATGATTCTGTTTTCCAGTTCTCAGGGATCCTATGGTAGTAATTGGCTAGAAGGGATGGCACACATGAAACTAGAATGCTCATCCTTCTTATCTCTGTTCTGGATGTTGAAATCTGGTGTTTGTAGGAACTATGATTTTACAAAACAACAAAAACAAACAAAATGAACATCATAATAATTTTCAGAAAGAGAGAGAGATCTATGCAGTGTAGGGATGTGAGGCAAAATAGTGACAGGCAACAAATCAGAGGTAATCAAGAAAACGAACCATGAGTAGGAACTGAATTAACAAAGCATCCTAATAAGCTTTTTTAAATCTCTAAATAGATCTGACCACTGCTACGTGGACTGACCTTCAGGCATACTCTTTGTTGAAGGGGCCTTTCCTTTAAGGAGTTACATACAGTTTTCCCTAGAAATTTCTATAAATGAATGTTGCCCTAGATTCAAGAGTTCCCTAATATTAGGGAGAAAGGCATCTCAACCTACTGATATCCTTATAGATGTGTGTATGTAAATATACATTCTCTAGCAAACAATATAAATTTACTTACATTCACAAAGGAAAGACAGCATTTGCAGTTATAAACCCCCAAAGAGCTTATTTGTTCACATGCATTATGAAAAGTGGTGGAACAGGTTCAAACCATCCATTATGATTGAGTGAATGAATGAATGACAAAGCTATGTGCAAAGCACTATACTAAGTGCTGAGATCAAAAAGTGAGGCAGTCTCTGCTCTTGAGCTCACATTTTAGTAGGGAGAGATAAGACATACTAGAAGGGTTTAACTATAAGTCAGATGGAAAGCCTTAGTAGTCCTTAGAATTCAGTGGCAAAGTACAGTAATACATTTTCTTTCCTTTTTTTCTTGAATTTTATTTTCAATTTATGGACTAAAACAAGCATTTCCATAACATAATACAATAAAAAATGATTATACATGAAATTGCAAATCTACTATACACAACTTGCTATTCCTTTCAAATATACCGAATTGAACCATTTGACCATATCATGGATCCTGATGATTAGAACTTTCTTTTCCTGGAATTCATTAGCTGAGGCTCTCATGGAAATGTAGCCATCATACCATGCATTTTGCAGTCTGAGTTGAGCTGATGTTAACGCAGGGAGTTAGATTATTTCTTATTTTTCTTTCCACTGTTGGCCTCCTATTGTTCTAAAAGACATTACATTAGCCCCTCTCATATAATATCACCAGATTCCTTTGAAATGTATCTTACACAAGGCTGCTTTCCGTAAAATGTCTTACAATGCAAGTCTGGTTTATGTATCAGCTAAAATTAGCTTGAGGTTGCAGCTTTTTAAACTTTCTCTTCTATTCCCTTGACATTGCTCTTCTTTTGTCTTCCTGCCTATGACTCCCGTATGCATAGGATCAGCTCCTTCCTCCCAACTTGCCAGACTCATTTCTCCAAGGAGAGAAAAGTAAGGCACATTTGAAATATTACATAAGCCTTCATGCTCTTTCATTTGCCCTCCCCAGCTTCACCATAATGATGTGATATACATTTTTATCTCTAGAACCTGTATAGCAGAGGTTCTTTAATTGGGATCTACTGACCAATTTCAGGGGGTCTAGGAACTTGAGTGGGAAAAAAAAATCACATCTATTTTCATTGTCCACTCCCTGAAATTTAGCATTTCCTTCAATTATGAACGCAAGCAATAAACCACAATAGTAATGGGCTTCAACAAAATACCCAAAGAAGTTTAAGAATACTTGTTCTGTCATATTCATACCCTTGATAGATAAAATCTCATGCAAAGGATTTTCTATGTTAAATGCTTCCATCTGTTGAAGTTAGCACAGAGCTTGTATTTAAATCCATGGGAGCTGATGAGACCACAAGTAAAGTGGAGCAGAGGGAGAAGAGGGTCCCATACAGAACCCTGAGGGACACCTATGATTAAAGAGCATGATGATCTGGAACATGATCCAGCAAGAGAAACTGAGAAGGAATGATCAGATAAGTGGAACAAGAACCAGGAGAGAGCTGTGTCTGAAAACCTTGAGAGAAAAGAGTATCAAGAAAATGAGAGTGATCAGCAGTGTTAAAGGTTGCAGAGAGATCAAGGAGAATGAGCATTGAGAAAAGACCATTGGTTTTGGCAACTAAAGCACCATTAGTCACTTCGGAGACAGTTTCAGTAGAATGATAAGGTCAGAAGCCAAATTGTGAGCGAGTAAGAAAAAAGAAAGGAGAGGAAATGGAGGCACCTGTTGTAGATGGCCTTTTGCCTTTTTTTTTTTTTTTGGCTAGGCTATTGGGTTAAGTAACTTGCCCAGGATTACACAACTACTAAGTGTTAAGTGCCTGAGGCTGGATTTGAACTCAGATCCTCCTGACTCCAAGGCCAGAGCTCTACTACTGTACCACCTAGCTGCCCCTGTAGATGGCCTTTTGGAGGAGTTTAGCTACAAAGACCAGAGGAGAAATAGGATGATAATTAGCAGGGATGAAAGGATCAAGTGAGGATTTTTTCAGGCTAGGAAAACTGTGAGCATGTTTGTAGGAAGTAGGAAATGAACGAACGGATAGGGAGAGATAGAAAATAAGTGAGAGAGTGGGGATAACAGAGGGGCCATCTGTTAAAGGAGAAGAATGGAATGAAATCACTTAAACAATTAGAGCAAAGGTTTCACCCTACTAATAATCAGTCAATAATGCTATCTGTGTATATTGTGTCCTACACAGCCATACATAAGGAAAAGCCAGCAGATCATCCAATGGTTCTAATTCTACTAATGGACTCCTAAAACTTCTGGTAGTTTGAACTACTAGTAAGATCAACCTGTACTAGAAATATTCATTATATGTGACAAACTCCAGGGAAAATAGAAATATTTTTAAAAGGATCCCATTATGCTACTAATAATGATATCATGGGTTTCAATCCATACCTGATAATATTAAGACAAGAGCCACAAATGTCTACTGATATGTCCTTTGAAGTCTCAGAATATGTAGAAAACATAAAGACTCAAAACTACTATGCATTTTGGCTGAGAGATTGACTAACAGAAGTTTATTACCTAACTACCGTCTCAACTCAGTAATCTCTGACAGAGACAGGCAAAAGTGTGATGCTCTAGTTTGCAGTTAAGAACTTTAGTAAGGGGAGACAGTTCTGCTATGAAGTCTTGCTATGCAATGAACACATAAGATTTTAGACTGATAGTAAACCATCCAATACCAAGCAATGAAAAAATTATCTAGCTTGTCAATCTACAAAATAGTGCAAAAGACTCTTGAGGTCTTATCAAGACAATACATCCCAACCTTTTTGCCATTTGGGGGATTAGCAGGACTTAGTGCTGAGCAAGAGAAGAAGAGAGACAGAGGAGTGATAGAAAGGTTTCAAGAAAAAATCATTCGTCAGTTAAAAATGTATTGTTAGAGCTAGTCAATGGTTCACATAGGGTAGGTCTAGGGTTGTTCTGGAGGCAATTTGTAGTAGCTTGTGAAAACCAATTATTCAATTTTCAAGCAATTATTTACATCTCATCAATTAGCACAAGCTACAAATTAATTTATTGTTTTGTTGATTGTCCAGATTTAATAAATTGATGGAGAAATATTGATAATGCAAATAAAACCTAAAATTTTTTGTGTGTTTTTGTTTATTTTTGTTTTGTGTTTTTGTAGTTATTGCTGTTTTTGCTGGAGAGTCAACAGTCAAACATATACCACTACACTCATGGGTACAGTCATATGTTGATTGGAATAAGGAAAACAACTGTGAGTACTTTCCAGAGTAACAAGTAAGTCAATATAAGCTAACTGTGCCTAGAGAGGTATCTCTGTCTAGAGACAGTTGGGAAGGCTGAACCCAAAGGCTCAATCCTTTTCTAACTAATACTCTAGCTATAAAGCCCTTAGGAGACATCCTACCCATACTAGTGGAATAAGGAGATAAACAGTGTAAATCACCCACAACTCAATATTTGACCTGATCTGATGGTGCCAATCTCTATCCTGGGCCCTCAGAAGGGAGACTGCAGACCAGTAGGATTATGGAAACCAAGGGTAAGGACCCCATAGCATATAACAGTAGTTCAGAGATTATTTAATCAATGGCTAAATATATGTGTGTGCATGTATAGATATACTTAGCCATTAGCCAAATATATACGTGTGTGTGTGTATGTATATATATATACATATATATATACATATATTTATACATATATATATACATATATATATATACATATATATATGTATATATATATATACATATATATACATATATATACATATATATATACATATATATGTATATATATACATATATATACATATATACATATATATACATATATATATACATATATGCTTTATAAGTAATTGGAGAAGTGACCTTTGTAGCCATTTGCCACAAATTACGCGTGCAAATACAACATGTTGCTATGTGTTGTACATGACCTCTGTGTTTGTCGTACAATGTGCTTTTTCTCTTGTATTATTTCTCTTTTTTGTACACTATCATGCTAAAGTACAAGTTTTGATGTGCTATTGCTATATGTATGAGTATTATGTCTTTAGATGTGATCTAGAAATCTTACTATACTTTTTATTATGATATATGTTAAGTATTGCATGAGCTATTCACGATGTATGTTTATATAACAGATGTCACATACTATACTATGCATATAATATCTTGCCGTCATATGCACTACTGATTTTATGCTGTGTTTTTTGTATATGCTATTGCTAGCTAAATGCAATTCTTATATGAAAGCCATGTTTTGGGTTTAACCATGTTTAACATGGCAGGTTAAGTATATACTAAATAGTTGGAATGATCGATTGTGATGATTTTATAGGATAAGTAATGATGCTTATGATATATATAAAATATACTTAAGTGTACCTCGGGAAATTTACAAGGATAGCAAAATTTTCACTGCAGAGAGGCTATAAGGAGGCCCTAGTCAACGGGGAATGCACACATGCCCATTCATGTAAGGGTTCACTGACAGTTCTCTTGGAGATTAGGAGAGGGGAAATGGTCATTGAGCAGGAATAATTCACGTGTCCTATTTTATGCAATTTGCTTTTTTTGAAGGGACTTTAGAGAAGGCAACTCCTACAACCCTATAGAGAAGATCAACAGACTTCATTTAAAAAGTAAAGATACAAGATCTATAAGAAGATGGCTGATGTGAAGTAAGGGAGTTGAGACCCTGTACCCTGGGCCTACATACCACTCTGTTGGCAAAAGTGCACTGGACTAGGAAAAAACTTCAAAGGTACCCTGTGTTCTATACACAGGAAGGAGAAGTCTAGATAGTAGAATATAGAGTATGTGAGTAGAAAGACAGTAAGTACAGCTCTTGACTGGGACTTCTGGGCTTACTCAGCCCTGTACTAGAATATATGAGAGAGCATCCTTGCTCCTCCCTACTTTTAGCTTTCTTTCTGCTCCTATTAGATTGTTTGAGGGCAGGGGCTGTCTTTAATTTTCATTTTTGTATTCCCAGTGCTTAACACTGTTCATGGCATATGTTAGGTGCTTAATAAATATATATTGACTGACTGACAAAGATTTCATCTCCAAGTATTCTGTCTTTAGTTATAGCAGGTCTGGGAAGCAAATGGAATGTGTGGTCTATGGCTATGACACATCTGAGGAACGCTTCTGCTGTTACCTTTTATTTAGTAGGAGTAAATGCTAATACATTAAATGCAGTTGAAAGAGCACTGGATTTATTCACAACCTTCTTCACTTTGAACAAATTATTTAACCTCACTAGACTTCAGTTTCTTCATCTGTAAAATAAAGATGTTGGACTACATGACCTCAAAGATCCCTTACAAGTCTAGCTAAATCTGTGATCCTATGATCTTATAATTTAGGGAAAGGCAAATCAATGAAATACATAGTATTTCATTATAAGTAGCATGGTATCTGGATCATTATTCTGATTGGTGGAAATACTCCATAGAGTATTTCTTATTATATAGAATATTCTCTAAAGTGTTCCAATACTCTATAGAGTAATACTTGATAGAGTAACCCATACTCTATAGAAAGGGGAACATGAACAACATCCATAAAAAGGAAGAGCCAAGGATTAAGTGGTACCCAGAAGCACTGAGGTCCAGCAAGGAGCTTGATAGATAATACCCAACCATGCTCTAGTGTCAGATAGTGTGCCAAGAAATATGAAAAGATATGTTTTGTTTACAATCCCATTCTGAGAGCCCTGATTACTAGTCACAGCATCTCACATAGTATTACATATAAATAAACATATTACAAGTTGTAATATAATAGGTAAACAGAAATGGTCTAAGTAGAGTCATGTGAGAGATTCATTAAGGAGAAATGAATTCTAGGTGGAGAATCCGAGAAAGTATAATCACTGGTTATTGGGGGAAATTTGTAAATCATAAAGAACTATGTAAGCTTGAGATGTTATTAACAATAATTGATAATTATAAGATTATGAAGATTCCATGGATGATATAGAATCTCATTTGGGCTTTAAATAAAGAGAAAGATTTCAACAAGTGCAGGTGTGGAAGGAAGATTATTCTAAGCATCAGGGTTACTTTGCACAAAGAAACAGAGCAGGTCTAGATCACAGAATATAGTGAATAGTCCAATTAGCGGAGAAAAATCTGCGGCTTTGAGGCCACATGTGGCCTTCCTTGGATGCAGCCTTTTGACTGAGTCCAAGTTTTACAGAACAAATCCTTTTATTAAGGAGATTCATTCTGTGAAGTCTGGATTCAATCAAAGGGCCACACTTGAGGACCTAGAGGGCCACATATGGCCATGAGGCCACAAATTCCCCACCCATGGTCCAATTCACCTAAAATAAAGAGTACATTAAGGGTAGTAATTAGCAATAAGTCTGTACAGATAAGTTAAAGCCAGATTATAAAAGGCAATGGCTGCCAAATCAAGGAATTTATATTTTATTCCATAAGAAATGATGAGCACCTTAAGGTTTTTGAGCATATTCAGATTATTCTGAAAGCACAGTAAAGTCTGGAATGGAGAAGAGGAGAGATTAAAAGCAGAGAGATTTGTTAGGAAGATATTGCTATAGAATAGGTGGGAGGCAATGGAGGACCTAAAATGGTAGATGGAGTGGAACTTTGAAAGGAAAAGAACAGCAGAAGAAATGCTTTGTTGACAGATTGTTCAACACTTGGTGAATTGTTTGGATATGGAAAGTGAGAATTCAGAAGCATTACTACAAGCTCCTTTCTGAAGGAGAAGATGTCTAAGTGACTAGTAGAATAATGCCATTAACAGAAATAGATAAATTAAAGGGAAGAACAGAATATTTTTAACATTCTCCTCTACTCATAACATAGGCAAAACCATGTGATTTCTTTCAGCAGATGGATATAAAGCCATTTAACTGGAACTAATGTACCTGGAATATGGCAATAAGTAAATGCTTGTTGGTTGAATGATTGATTAAGATGGAATTGGTAAACAGTCTTGGTGGACAGCCTCTGGTAAGATGGAACTTTCCTTTCTATATTTAAAAATTTTTTGTTATAGCACAGGGCTACTTTCTAGTTAAGATATTTTGGTTGTATTTTTGTCATCCATTTCATCCCCAACACTCCATCCCAAACCACCTCCAATCTGTCCAATTCCGAGTGGACCACCGATCTCAGGCAATGTGATGCAGAGATACTGGAAGGCCTGAAATCCTGGACCACAGATCAGCCAAGGAGAGGAGTAACAGGACAGGTTCACCGGCTGTTCATATTCCCCTCCAACCCTGCCCTCCTTTACAAAGGGAAAAGCTTACAGGAACAGGGGTCCTGCATAGAAGTGTCTTCCTCCCCCAGAAGGCCATGCAGTTAAGCTGCAATTCATGTGGCTTTTTGAAACCTTGTAGCCCAGGGGATCATTTGTTCTTTGAGCTTTCACGCACAGATTTGAATCAGTAGTTTGACAGGTTTTGTTGACTTTCGTGTGCTGAGCAAGGGATTTCTTTGTTTCTAAGTAGTCATTGGCTCCCTCTTCTGGCTGTAGGGCTGACTAACAAGGACCCTTTCTCAAGGCCCAGAGTTTTCACAAAGCATAGTTTTTCACCAAGGAACGTCTGTGCAATTTTTGTCAGATGAAAGCTTCTCAAAGATCTACTGATGTTACATTTCAAATCAATATAAATGCTGCTGTAAATCGATTTCACTAATGACAATGCTTCTTTTCAGAGCATTTAGAATTTGTCTTCTGACTATTAAATTTTATGCCTATAATTTGCAAAGAAGCTTCTCTTCATAAAAGCAACCCTTGAGTTGTACAAGGATCATGAAGAAATCGTCAAATGAAAATGAAAAAAAAAATGTTTCCAAATGAATATCTAACGTTTTCTTGAAATGTATTGCCTACAGTTCACTCTGCCTCACTAAATAGCAGGAGACAAGTAGTAAGACTATGTAAAGAAACATCCTCATGATTTTTAGAATAGAAGAAGATAAAACAAGTTTCTTTTCTACTGTAGTGACCAATAATAAATGCTTTGGGATAAATGAAATATGCCACTGTTTCAAGACTTTGTTGAGAAACAGCAAATATTTTTAAATGCCTATTAATTATTATTGATGACAGGAGTCAATTTTGACATTTTGTATAAGGATCTGGTCTTTACAAAATGTGTGCATTATGCTGTAGTGACTTAACAGAGAAATGTGTGACTCATTAAAGTGTGGAAGATTAGGCTGAATTTCTCTAGCACAAATTTCCTGCATCAAATAATTGGGTTTCTTGCTTCCCAGATTAACCTTAAGGGAATCTGTACAGCAACTAAACTCCCTCTATGTCTACCTGCCTGTGCATCATCAGGCAAGTATAAAAAGCCACTTCAACTCATGGGCCTCTATTTTATTGTTTACAAAGTGAATGGATTAAAGTAGATGATCTCTGAATTATTATTTATATTATATTATTATGTAATTATAATATACTATGTAATTATGTTATCCCACTCTAACTCTATCTTATTATTCCCTATTCCAAATGAAAACTAAAATACATCAGACTACTTAATGCTCATCTCTATCAATATAAATGCCAGGAGTATGGCTAGTGGAACCCTATGTCAAACTCTGGCAGTGAATCAGAATAACCATGACAATAGAGACACTATAAGTGAAACTTTTATAGCAAAGCCACCTTTCACTCCAGAATCTCCTGATGACCTCTATGCTGGGGGAAGGGAGGTGGGGTGTGTCTGACCACATTTTTATAAGCTTAGAATTTGCAAGTAGGAACATGCATAAGCAACATGGCATAATGGAGAGTGTGCTGGGACTTGAATTAGGAAAACTTGGGTTCAAATATTGCCTCTGATTCTTATAAACTGTGAGACCATGAATAACTCTCTTAATTTCTATATAACTCGGGAAATTTCTGATCCACAGTTGCTGTTATTCATCCTTCATTTTCATTAAGGACCAATGATATCATGGGTGACTTGTGCATGAACTGCATTTAAGTGAGGCAGAGTTGCAAAAAGTCATCAGCATCACTCTCTTCCAGAGTCATTGAAGTCCAGTGGCAAGCCAAAAGTCAAGATGATTGGTGACAGCTGGGGATGCAGTGGGCAACCTTAGTGTTTTCGAAAAAGTCTGACCAAGCTCTAAGCACTCCACAGCACCTACGTCAGACACCTTGATGGCCATGGGTACAAATTGTTCTCATTTACCTATTCTACTGGGAGAAGTCTTCATGTTTTGGGGACAGACATCTCCCTAACTCACTGGCATGTTTCAGGCCTTTTAGTTACCTTCAACCTGATTTGGCCTGTCTGCAGAGATGGTTTTATCAGCGTGTCGATGCTACACATGCTACAGCTTCTTGGAGTCACAGGTGAGAGTTGGGTGACAGGTGGACACCAAAGGTAGATCAGCAGCCCTGAAAAGGGTTCAGCAAGCTCTCCCAGCAGAGGTGCTAGTCCTCCCTGAACATCCCAAACACCCTTCCAATCCACAGTATAATACAGTGGAAAGAGTATTGGATTTCAATTCAGAGTACCTGGAATCAAATCCTGTCTCTGCTACTTAATAACTATGTGTACTTGTGCAATCACTTAACCTTTTTGGGCCTCAGTTTCTCACCTGGAAAATTAGACAGTTTACCAGAAGGCCTCTGCAGTGCTCACCTATGTTCATACGATATAGCTACTGAGTGGTAGATATGTTGTAATATGGATTGTAGAGAGAGATTCCACAATGGGAGTTCTCAAATTGAGGAAATCATAAATCCTTGAGTATTTGTAGAAAGAAGAAGTACTAGCCAAGTTTCTTTTTGCCTGCTATCAGGGCCTATTACAGGTGCCTCACCAATTTCTACAGTTTTACCAAACCCACATACAAACAATTGTTATTACAAGGGGATGTAGGAATCCTGACAACAAAGTTTCAGGATACAGCAAGTGCATCAATATAGGAAATATATCTGCTAAAACATAATACCATGGATGTGGCATAGATAAAGAAAGATAACAACAGTATATCAAGGCAACGGCTAAGTGTTACACTGGAAAGAAGCAAGCACAAGTCAAATTAGAAAGTAAAATTCAAGAAGTAACCAAGCAATTGCCTAGAGTCCTAAAACTGTTGGGAAACAAAATCAAATACAGCAACACATGTGCCAGACAGCCATCAGTGCTAGGACATCTGCTTTTGAGCAGATTTCTTACAACCCATGACACAAAGTTAGAGAGTAGGTCCCACAAAGAGATAGGAAAGGAATATTCTCTATAGGTACACACTGTAGAAAGCATTTGAGGCCAGATTATCATGTCTTTTCCATAAACCATTATTATTATTATTATTATTATTATTATTATCATCATCATCATCATCATCATCATCATCCTTTTCCTCCTTCTTCTTCTTCTTCTTCTCTTCCTCCTCCTCCTCCATTTCCTTCTTCTTCTTCTTCTTCTTCTTCTTCTTCTTCTTCTTCTTCTTCTTCTCTTCCTCCTCTTCCTCCTTCTCCTTTTCCTTCTTCTTCCTCTCCTCCTCCTCCTTATCCTTTTCCTTCTCCTTCTTCTTCTTCCTCCTCTCCTCCTCCTCCTTCTTCTTTTCCTTCTTCTTATTCTTCTTCCTCTCCTCCTCCTTCTCCTTTTCCTCCTCCTCCTCCTTCTCCTTTTCCTTCTTCTTCTTCTTCTTCCTCTCCTCCTCCTCCTCCTTCTCCTTCTTCTTCTTCCTCTCCTCCTCCTCCTCCTCCTTCTCCTTTTCCTTCTCCTTCTTCTTCTTCTTCCTCTCCTCCTCCTTCTTTTCCTTCTCCTTCTTCCTCTCCTCCTCCTCCTCCTCCTTTTCCTTATCCTTCTTCTTCCTCTCCTCCTCCTCCTTTTCCTTCTCCTTCTTCTTCCTCTCCTCCTCCTTCTCCTTTTCCTTCTCCTTCTTCTTTCTTGTTCTTCATTTTTTTAAGAGGACCAATGACATCAAATGGTGATGTCTTGACTTGTGTGTGAATTGGATTTAAGTGAGACAGAATTGTACAAAATTGTCAGCACTCTCTCTTCCAGAGTCATTGAAGTCCACTTTGTATGGAGTGCATTTGTCCATAAACTTACACGCTTACACAGAGGAAGACTAATATGACCTTTTCTATAAGGTGATCTTAGAAAATTGGTGTTTATAATTCTTGTTCTCCATCTCTTTCTTCTTCTACTGCCACTGGGCAGCAAGACATGGTGGATAAAGAGTTAGCCTAAAAGACAAGAAGACCTGCATTCAAGCCCTTCATCTGACATATACTGGCTGTGTAACAAGAAAATCACTTAACCCATCAAGTATCTAAGACCCTAACTTGCAGAGAAAGCACCATGCTGTATTGCCAGGAGCTTTCTCACCTGGGAGTTCCCTGTAACAACGAAATCATAGGTCCTGCAGTTTATCCTATTACTACTTTTAGAAATGATGATGATGATGATGATGATGATGATGATGATGATGACATTGGTGATGATATTCAGACTCATAGGAGGAAATAAGGTACAGTTCTCTAAAGCAAAAAGAGAAGACCTGTGAAGCCTCACAGAAAAACTAAAGGGCAAAGTTCAAATCAAAGTCAATTTTTTCAACTCTCAAGATAGCTGTTTTATGCACTAAGGAAGAAATTCCCAGCCCCTCACCCTTATAATTTTCTCCTGAAGCTCTGATGGAAGGAAGCAGTTCCTCTGACAAAATAAAATGAACATAGAAGTACATTTTTAAAAAATTATTTCATAACTGTTTACAAATGCTTCTGATTAAATATCTTTGTTCTATGAACTCTGCTGCTTGTTTGATATGAAAGTCTTTGCCCCAGAACCTATTTCCATCTCTTGACTTTCACTGGGCTTATTTTAGTTTTCACTAAGTGTCACAAGTATGAATAAATCATTTTACTTTAGCAACACTAAACAAATGGTGATGTGAGACTGACACCTGCTGGTCAAAAGCAAGTTTGCACATAGTCTCCTCCCTACCAAATGATCATTCATTTATTCAATACATTCTTTAAATCTTTACTTTGGATCAGTGCTATGGCACTGGAGGAGATTCATAGTGAGAACAGAATAATATTAATTCACAAAACAAGCAAAATGACCAGAATTGAGGCTTCCGTGGAAGAAAAAAAATTTAAAAGCCTCTCACCAAAAGAAAAAGAAATTTCTAGAAAATCCATATTTTGGCTCCAAAAAAGTTATTCTCAATCCTATTTAAGAGTAGAATTTTTACTAACAAAAATTAACTAATAGCTCAATGTTAGCTTTCATTTTGTATGAAATAATTTATCCAATAATTGCCAAGTCAATATAAAACAAAATGTTTACGTATCACATCTAGACACAAGGATCATAGAGGCAATCAAGTCCTGCTTTCTCATTTTATAGATGATGATACTGAGTCCTAAAGAATTAAATGCTATGTTCAAGGCCACAGAGAGAATAAACACCTGAGATATGAGTCAAGTCCAAGTCCACTAACTCCAAATCCAATGTCACTTTTCACTTCTAGATCAGTGGCATAAAAGATAGATAGACAGATAGATAGATGGATGGATGGATGGATGGATGGATGGATGATGGATGGATGGATGAAAGTATACATGTATAATACACATATTTACACACACATATATGTATGTATGTGTGTATGTATGTTTGTATGTATAAATATAGGTTGTGGCTGTGAGTACGTATATGTATCCAGATAAGTAGCAAGAAACTTAATAGCTTCAGTTATGTAGTGGGATACAAAATAAATCCACAAAATTATCATAATTTTATTTAACAATTACAAAGTCTAGGAAAAATAACAAAATAAGAAATTCCATCAAAATAATTACAAAATACATAAAATAACTAAGATTCAGTGTATAAAGACATCTAGGGCTTCTATAAATGCAATTACAAAGTACTTTTTAAAGAAATAAATAATAATGGTAAGGACATTTCATTACTCATTCACTGATTCTAGCAACAAATATATATATATGTATGTGTGTATATATATATATATATACATACATATATATATTATATATATATATATATATATATATATATATATAACCTAAATTAACTTACTAACTTACTATTCAATACTGGTATTACAGTCAAATGACCAAAGAAGGTACTTAATAGAGTTAGATAAAATATTAATTCATTAGGAGGAACAAAACATCCTGAATTTTAACAGAGATGAAAAAAAATTTAGGAAGGAATAACAATTCCAGACCTCCAAACACATAATAAAGCATTAATCAGTAAAACTATGTGGTGTTGCTTAAAAATAGAAAATGTCAACGAATCAGATTAGACAAGGAAGAATTTTAAAAAGAAAACACTGAACTAAAAAACTCAGTTTTTCATAACTCCCAAGTTATAAATTACGATGGTGATGATAAATTACTTGAACAAGAGCTTCCTATTAGATAAAATCTTATGGAATCTGGGTTGTTGGACTTTGGTACTATTCTCTGGTTATACCTGCCTGACAGTTAGAAATTAATATTCATGTTGGCAGGGAAGGTGGGGCCTTCTCCCAGCACTGATAGCTGGAATAAGGGTGGAGGAGAGGTGGAATATTTTATTCCAATTCTCTCTTTGAGTTTTTCCAACTGCAGAATAATCTTGGCTTATTAAAATTGTCTTCTATATTTTTAATATTCCTTGTGCTTCTTTACTGGAGTTTTTCCATTATATTTAAATTTATTTTAAACAAATATAAAATAAGAAAAGAAAAAAATTGCCTTGTGCACAGCAGAACATAAGGCTTCCATATAAAGCAATAAATTTACATCAAGAAAACCTACATAATAAATACTACACATTTTTTCAAATCTGTCCATCTTTTCTTTGCTTGCTTGTGTGTATGCTTTTGTTCTCTGCTATGCACTTTTTACTTTATTTTTCCCCTTCCACTCCCCACCCAAGAAGGTTACAATTAAACACTGAGACACACACATACATATTATCCATCAACATATACATATATACACTCAAATGCATATGTAAGATGGCATTATGCTTATTTCCACTTGTCATCTGTTTCTCTGTAGGTAGATAGCATCTTCCTTCATAACATCAAGTATTTCCCTATTTTTCTAACTCTACCAGCTCATCACTTCTACACCACAACAATATCCCAACCCAATCACATTTTATCTGGGGGATTGTCTGAGTGTTTTCCCCTATTTTTCTGCATTCCCTCTATTCTTGGTTATATGTTTTATTTCTATAGGAAAATTTTAATTTAAAATAATCAAAATTATCCATTTTATACTTCAATGCTGCTCTTACCTTATAATATGATTTAAGGTCTGATACTATTGAATCTAGTTTCTTCATATCTTTTCCCCCTGAATTTCCTGACCCTCTGCTCTGCCAAATGAACTCTGTTATTTTTTTCTGACTCAGTAAGCTTTTTTTTTTGGGGGGGGTAATGCAATTGGGATGGTATTACACAAATAGATTGGTTAGGTACAATTGTCATTTTTTAAAATTTTATTATCTTTACCTACCCATACATAAAAAAAAATTACTTTATTTAGATCTGTTTGTATAAAAGGTGTTTTCTTTTTATATTCATATAGTTCCTGTGTCTGTTTTGGCAGCTGTTTTTCTTATAAGATGCTTCACATTTTTTATGCTGTCTAGATATTTTATATGGTCTAAAACTATTGATTAATATGGCTGACACGTAGCATAGTTTCCCTATTTTTCTCTTTTGATTAAATCTGATTTTAGCTTTAACTTTGTCTGAGATCATGATTACTACTGCTGCTTGTTTACATGATAAATTCTACTCCTGACCTTCATTTTGTGTTTGTGTGTATCTCTCATTTTTAGAGCATTTTCTAAAGCAAAATATTGTTGAATTCAAATTTTTAATCCGCTATTAGTTTCAGTTTTGTGGCTAAATTCTTCCCATTCACATTCTAAACTATAATTACTTGTATATTTTCCTCTCTCCTATTTTCTTCAGTATACTCACCTTATTCCTAGTCCTCCTCACTCCTCTATTTTGCTTCTACCTGCTACCTCACCCTCCCATTCCTTAACTTACTCACCCTCCAAGAATCCCTCCCTTATCCTCTCCCTCCACCCTCTCCCCTTACCCTCTTATTTCTTTCTGAATTTAGATAAATTTATACCCTTCCAAATATATATGCTGTTCCTTCTTTATCTCATCCCCATTAATCTGCCTGCTCCTCTAAACAACCCCCCTTATCCTATTCCCTATTCCTCCTTTATCCCTCTCACCCCTCCCTTTCCCCTTGCCCTCTTATTTCTTTCTGAATTTAGAAGACTTTTATACCAATATAGACATAGACACAGACATAGAGATATATAGATACAGATATGGATAGAAGTTCCTGACCCTCTGCTCTGCCAAATGAACTGTTATTTTTTCTGACTCAATAACCTTTTTTTTTTGTAATACCATTGGGATGGTATTACATAAATAGATTGGTTAGGTACAATTGTCATTTTTTAAAATTTTATTATCTATACCTACCCATACATAAAAAAAATTATTTAGATCTAACTGTATAAAAGGTGTTTTGTTTTTATATTCATATAGTTCCTGTGTCTGTTTTGGCAGTTTATTTGTTGTATTATTGTATCACGAGTCTTTTTTTTATTGTAGCTTTTAGGTAGTTCTCATATTTTCTGTTCTTGATCTGTTTTCCATATCAGCTGTTTTTCTTATAAGATTTTTCATATTCTCTTCTATTTTTTTTCTTCTTTTATATTTTGTTTTTTCTTGGTCTCTTATAAGAAGTTATAAGGGCCTCCCCCTGACCAATTCCAGTTTTCAAGAAGTTATTTTCTTCCTTAAGATTCCGGATCTCCTATTCCAGTTGGTTAACTTTCTTTTCATAATCTTCTTGTTTTTCCTGGATTGTTTTTACATTTTAAAAAAAAATTCCTTCAATCTCTCTTGTTTGATTTTTGAAGTCTTTTGTGAGTTCTATGAATTCTTTTTTGGGGAGGTCACCATTTGATATGACTTCGTCTTCTCTATTCTTATAACAACTGTTTACGGTTTCTCCTTTGCCTGCCTTTTTTTTTTAGTAGCTTATTATTATAATCACTTCTAATGGGGGGGGGTGTCTCTGGCCTCAGGTCCTTCTGACTGTTATTTTTTGAGATTTGTTCTGGACCCAACCTCTGCATTCCTTTTCCTCCTCCAAGCCACAGCTACCCTTCACTCACAGCACACTGTGCTGGAAATGCTCTTGCTGCCTGCGAACCCTCCCTGTAAATACCCATAGCCAGCAGCTACCTCACTGCTTTTGCACTCACTGGGCACATGCTGGCTCCTTCTCATCCAGGACCACAACTCAGCAGCACAGCTGGGTTTGGTACCCCTTGTCAGCAGAGGCTCCCTCAATCTCCCTCCCCCCAGATGCCCTACTCTCCACACTGGATGGGAGGTGAAAATTCCTGTGCTGAGATTGAGGCTATCTCTCAAGGGCTGAGTCCTTGGGCTCACAGCTTGCAGTGTCAGCTGAGCTAGCCTAGGGTGTTTATACTTCACTCAGCCAAACCCCCATTCTGGGATCTTTCTTCAGATCTTCTTTAGTTGTCCCAGGAGAACCACTGTTCTGCCCCAACTCTTGTTTATTTTTGCTGCTCTACATTGACCCTGAGACCTACATTGTCTTGTTTGTTGAGGAAATCTGGAGATTCCTTTTTTTTTTTTGCCTTTTTGGTGAGGCAATCAGGGTTAAGTGACTTGCCCAGGGTCACACAGCTAGTAAGTGCCAGGTGTCCGAGCTCACATTTAAACTCAGGTCCTCCTGATTGTAAGGCGGAAGCTCTGTCCACTGCCCCACCTAGCTGCCCCTGAGCTTGGAATTTTCTGATCTCCTCCACCATCTTCCCAGAATCCTCTGTCTTCCCTATTTTAAGTATTTGAGTATTGTGCCACCTTGTGGTTTATTCAGACATTAGACTTTTTTTCCTGTCTGCTTACAAGATTTGTTTTCTTATTGATGATTGAGAAAATTAACTACTACATTCCTGTGAGTCTGAGATGTTTTGTTATCTTGAAGGTGAGTCTGTGTTTGATGAATCAGCATTTTGAGGTCACCATTAAAAAAGTCTACACAGTTTTCATGTGACATTTCCTGCAGTATGATATTAAATGCTGGGTTTTTTTAATTTGTCATGTTTTTCCAAGAGACTTATGATGTTTAAGTTATCACTGACCAAGTGATCTTCAAGGTTAGTGGTTTTTGCTTATACAAAATTAATTTGTTCTTTTTACCATTGTAGCCTTTTATTTTTCTTCCAAATTTTCTGGCACTGCATTATTTTTTCAAAATCTGTTCTCTCTCATAGTCTCTACTTCTTTGAGATTCTCCATTGTGTATTCAATGTCTCCTTCTCTAATGTTCGCATTTTTACAACCTGCTTTCTGACTTAATTTCATTACTAACTTCTGTTAACAATATAAGATGTATATATATATATATGTATATGTGTGTATGTATATATGTTATATATGTACACATATATACATATATGTATTGTGCATGTGTATATATATGTATACAGAGAGAAAGACAGAAAGAGAGAAGGGGGTGGATGGGAGTGAGATGTCTAAATATTTAGAGGCAGAGTTGCTATGGATAGATAGCATCTGGGGTGTGGTCCACATTTGCAGAGAATAGAAAGACTGTGCCTACATCTCAAGCATGATAGTTGAAGGAAAGGGAAACCAATGTATGAGACAACCAAGGAGGGCTGGCAAATCTCTCCTCCAGTTTCAAAAAGGGCTATAGGGCTAAAATTATATCTCTTTGCCACTACCTTAAACTTCTCTAGCCTAGGGGAATGAATGAATTCAGAAGGAAAGCTGCTTCCCTGATCACTTTCAAGAGGGGAAACTAGCCCCTAGCTAAGCCTCAACTTTGTCCAGTCAACAAAACACTAGTTACTGACTCCAGATGTTCCCCTTTTTTTTTCCTAAATCGGGGAAACTTTTTGAATCACTCAACAAGTATTTATTAAGCAATGACTATGAAATCCCAGTCTCTCTGGTTCTTTGCTGTGTTCTATATTAATTCCGTGCTTTCTCTGTCTTCTTTCACTGCCTCCCCCTATAATTATACTCCCTTCCTTTTGAATTTCTGGGAAGAACCAGTGTTCAATTTCCCCCATAGAGTGATGGAGGGTTCAGGCTTTCTCTCTTAGACTGCTTTCTCTTGTATAACCAGTCACTTGCCCGCGGTTTGTCTCCTCATTCTTTGCCCCATCCCCACCCGCTCCTTGAACTATTGCCCAGATCCCCAAGGCCAGGGATATTGAGTAACCTTACCTTTTTATTTTAGAGAATGTCGGTGGCTACCTAGCCAAAGTTCCTTCTCAAAGCAATGTTGGGAGTTGAAGTGGGTGGAGAGTACTGCTTCCTGTCAAGTTTCCAGTTCCTCCTCCATAAAACAGAGGCCATTTTTTATTTCAACTAGTGTTGTGCTGTGTTTTATGATGTTCAGGTGTTCTGCTTCCACCACCCACCCCAATTCTCCCTTTCTTTTAAATTGTTTGTCAGACTAAGTGTCTGATCAAATACCGAATAAGAAAATTTAAAGGTATTTGCAGTGCGACATCACTTGGGACATTGGTGTTTGGGTTTGGACTCTGTTGTTTTTATATAGGGGTGTGTGCGTGTGCGTGTGCGTGCGTGCGTGCGTGCGTGTGTGTGTCTGGAGCAACTCAGAGTCTTAAGCCTGAGTCAGTCACCAGGTGGTGCAATACTCAAGCTTTTCTCCCCACCTGGACCTCACTGGCAGGGGTAGAAACCCATTCAAGTGATTCTAGGATGTTAAAAAACTGAGCTGCTTTTTCCTCTGAATGGCAGTGATGTTGCCCTTTCCCTTTCAACAAATTGGTTCCTACCACTTGTGCAAAGAGTAGTTCACCGAATCTGAACTTAGGTGTTATTACATAAATATAACATAAATTTTTAACTACATCTATGATCAAATCATTATAAATGGTCTTTCCAATAATGTTGGTCCCCATCCATGGCTTCCCATCCTACACAACTCTTATCCATATCTCTCCCAAAGAGTTAAGTGGTGCAGTGATTAGAGTGTGGGACTTAGAGACAGGAAGACCCGAGTTCAAACCCTCACTTGTGTTACACTGGGAAAGTCCCCACTTCTCAGAAACTGTTTTTTTTTTCATCTATTTAATGAGTGTAGTAATGCACCTACTACTCAGGGTTGCTAGAAGGATTGAAAGAGAAAATAGCACATTGCCAACCTTAAGACATTATATAAATGCTAGTTAATTACCAGCATTGCTGCTATTACATGCAGCAGGCAATCCTTACTTTCTGCTGACACCAAGGGGACAAGAATAGAAAAAAAAAATCAGACAGTCCATCATTTCTCCCTTAGTCTTCATGTGCCCTAGTTATCTTTTTCAATCACGTATTTCTTTGTTACGATTCTTTATTCTGGTTCCTCGCTATCTATTACGTGTCATTGTCTATTCATACCCTCTATGCACCTACTTTCCTTTGAGTGATAGTCAATCTGCAATGAAATATTAGTATTTAAATATCATAATTGCCCCTATCATCTTGGCTGTGGTTCATACTCCTTAGAATAATCCAATCTCAGTATTTCTTTCCTCAGTACACACTTAATAGATAAGAAGCATGTGATCTCTCCAGTTCTAAAATATTCAATTAAATTGGAAAAAAAAGAAAAAATTTCCTCAAATGGAGATGAGCATAATAATCTCTTCATTTTCCATTCCTTTCCTCCATTCCTTTGGTCTTTCGGTGGGAGGTGGAAGAGGCAAGGAAACCAATAAGTATACTTACAGTTAATAGTGAATAAGGAAAAAGGATGGACTTTTTTTAAACTATCTTCAATAAAAGAATTCAGAATAATTTTTTCCAGGCTGATTACTAAGCAAGATTTATATTTTTTTTAAATTGTCAATGGCAAATGCTCATAATGTGATTAGTGTCTTATATCCATGTGGCCTAGATCTATCATGGCTGCTCCCACCATTCTAGTGGTCTCTAAACTTAAATGGGGACCCAGAAGTTCCTAAAGAAGTTAAAAAAAAGGCAAAGCCACTACCCCTTTTGCCTCCTCTTTTGTAGAGAGGTCAGTGTGACCTAATTAAGGCCCATTTCTAGCTGAAAAAATCCCCCCACAACTGCTTGACCTAACTCCTCCTACCCACTTTGTTCCAGGTCCATAGAGGCAACAAATAAATGGGCAACAAAAATGTGGTAAAAATCCCCCAGGTTGGAGGAGAATCTTTGAGGAATTTGTTTAAGAATTCACTGTGAAAATATGGTAAACGGATGACACAAAGGGACTTGAGGCAAGTGGAAGAAATGAAGCCCCCAGTCCTTGGGGCCAAAATATATGATCCTCCAGACACTAACAGGAGGAAGGTCCAGTCACCAAAGACCCCAAGAATACAGAAATAGCATGTACCAGGTCAAAATAACCAGGATGAACTGAAGTACTTTACAACTGATTGTACTACATCTGTTACCATAGTAACACTGCTGCTCCTCACCATCTGTGAGGTTTCTATTAAGTGTGTGCAAGGCTATTGAAGTGGAACAACAACAGAGGTAGGGCATCTGAGACTGGAAATCTGGTGGCATTTAGGACAAGTTTAGGGAGGAATGAGTCAGGGGAGTGGGCAGGAAATGGAATGAGATATTAAATCTAATGGGAAAGTTGGATAAATGCTATGCAGGCACAGCAAGCTCTGTGTCACTGGAGAACATGCTGGAAGAGAGAGTGCATGGACCGAAATAGCCATTATATAAAGTAATACATAAAATAATATAAATCAATGAGCAAAATACCATTAGTGCAAAAGAGAGATATAAAAAGCAAGGAGAGACCATTATCAACTGGGAGGCAACCAGGAAAAGCTTCCCAGAATAAGTGGAATTTAAATAGAATTTTAAAGGTCAGATAGGAATTCAAAAGGTTAAGATGGAAGAGGACTTTCCATACATAGGGAACAATGTCAGATAAACAAGTTCAGGAAATGTACGGGTAATGGAAAATGTCCAGTTTGGACGGAATACAGTCCATGGCATAACTTATATAACTGTGAGTGACCAATAAAATACTAGGGGAGTCAGAGGAGAAAGAAGGGTCTGCAACTTCCCTAGCTGATTTGTTTCATGGACATAATGAAATAACAAATGAAATTCTACCTTCCATTTGTCCCTCTTCCAAGCAATCTCTGTTCATTAGTAAATGTGCTCTTGGACACTACTATGGGAAACATTCACAATAATCTTTTCACATGTGGAGAGAGAGGCAGAGGCAGAGGTAGAGACAGACAGACACAGAGACACAGAATAAATCACTTAAAAGTGATCATGGAAGCAATTTTCCTTCTGAATTCAGATATATTCCCCTAGACCCATGATGCTAAAGACAGACAGACAGATAAATAGACATGTATATACATATACACATGCATACATACAGGCAGACATATTCAGAAGAAGAGACAAAATATTTATTAAGTACTGCCTCTATGCCAACTATTGAGTTAAATGATTGGGATACAATACAAGCAAGACAATACAAGAGGGTCCTGTGCCTCAAGAAGCTTCTAACAAGGAAGATCACACATAAAGTGGCATTGGAGACTATCAGAGTGAGGGGAAAAGTGGAAATGGCATGGCAGTGGCATGAAGGCCTGGTCCCCAGAAAGAGAAGGTGAAAACTCACCAGGGAGACCAGGCCGGGGGTAGTGAATTAGTGTGCAGTGGATGGGAGATGAACATGACAGCAAAAGGAATGATATAAGAAATATGAGGAAAGCTAGATTAATTCCCCTTAATAGCACCTCAGTCTCTGGAAAGGGGAGAGATATCAGGTTCACAGCTTAGCTAGGTTACTATATAGCTCAGTCCCACCAAAGCCCCTTTGAGGTTGAGTTCTGGGGACTGTGACATTTTAGGGCTTCCTTGTTTGGCTGGCTAAAATACCCAGGTTGGAATCCTGCCTCCAAGGTCACCATTGTTCAAGTCTGGGTCTGGGACCCTACCGCCTGTGCTTAGAACTGAAAAGCACAAAGAAAACAGCCCAGACCAAAACTCCAGGTAATTTTCTCAGGGCCATAGGGACTTATAAAAAACTGTAGTTCAGTTCACAGTACCCCCAGTGTGACTGTACAGCACCTTTATCACTACCACCATTCTCAACTATGCAGTCAATGAAAAGTGGCTGTTCCTACCTATGTGGTAAGGGAATACAGACTGTCTCCTGGAAGTAGGTTTTTATTATCGTTCATGTGGGTACTACTACGTTAGTTGATCTAGGCATGTACAAAAAAAAACCCCTATTACAAATGTAATGACAAGGGAAATTCTAGGAAGACGGCAGCATGAGGGGATAGCCCCACAAATAAACAAGAAATACAGTCCAAAATGAAACAAAAGCAGCAATGGCAAGAAGAAGAAAATTGAAAGAACCCACCACAAGATAAACCTAATAGAAAAGACCATTTTGGAAGCTCTAAAAGATTGCAGGTTCCCAGACTGTCCCTGAGGGCCTGGCATAAAAAGACATCCAATACTTCAAGAAAGCAGCAATAGATTAGCCAAGACCTTCTGTCTGGAAGTATGGCAGAGCCCAGTCCTAACAATAAGTCCAAAGTCTGAAAGTAGGCTGGAAGAATGAGTGAAAAAAAATTAAAAAGAACATGCCATAATGAGCTATTATAGTGTCAGAGACAATGCTCAGGACATAAATGCAGAAGAAAAGAACAACTCCAAAACATTTACAAGCAATGCCTTGAAGAATAACACAGCTGGGACACAAACTCAACTAGAATTCCCAGAAAAGAGGAAACAAGTGTCCATTAAAAAATAATTTGGGGGCGGAGCCAAAAGGGAGGAGTGAATGAAAGCAGCAACTTGCTTGAGCTCTCCCCCAAACCCCTCCAAAAACCTATAAAAATGGCTCTAAACAAATTCTAAGGCAGCTTAACCCACAAAAAGACAGAGTGAAACAAATTTCCAGCCCAAGACAACCTGGGAGCGGAGCGCAGTGCAGCGTGGGCATGCAGGCCGCAGCAAACCTGGAGCAGGCCTCAGAAGACTGAATCACGGGCAGCTGTGGCGGTTTCCAGACTCTTCAATCCACGAATGCCAAAGACAACTTAGAAGGTCACTGGGAAAAGTCTGTTCCTGTAGTGCTTAGAGAGGAAGGCAGGGTCTCAGATCCATTCCCCAAGAGCATGGCCCTGGGGTGGGCAGCTGCTTCCCGAGCTTCTGGCCCACAGACAGAGGGGGAATCGAGTGGCTGATCAGAGAGGGGTTGCAGGGATCTCTCTGCTGGTGCTGAGGCAGAAAGCTCTTGCTTTGCCTGTGCTTGGATCTGGGTCACAGTTCTGGATGGGGGTCCTGGGTTGAGGAGGAGCACTGGCATGGTGGAGCTTGTAGTGGCTGTGGACAAGAAACCTTCCTCACAGTTCCAGGGCAGAAAGGAGTGCTTATGGTCACTAATAGACCACAACACAGGCCAGGAAAGGAGTAAACACCTCGTCCCTTATCATACAACCTTGCAAGAACTGAAAATTTACGGGTCCCTACAAGTATCTCTGAAAACAGCTATATAAACCCCCGAAGCTTGGGACAGTACATTCTCCACATTAGAAGCAGACTCTTACCTTAACAAAGAGATTAAAACTCAAGTAATAGCCTAACCCAAATGGCAAAAGAGGTCCAAAAAGCCAATGAGGAGAAGAATGCCCTAAAAAGAAAAATTGGCCAAATGAAAAAAGAAATCCAAAAGATTACTGAAGAAAATACTTCCTTAAAAATTAGAATAGAGCAATTGGAAGCTAGTGACTTTATGAGAAATCAAGACACTGTAAAACAAATCCAAAAGAATGAAAAATTAGAAACAATGTGAAATATCTCATTGGAAAAACAACTGACCTGGAAAATAGATCCAGGAGAGAGAATTTAAAAATTATTGGACTATCTGAAAGCCATGATCAAAAAGAAAGCCTACACATCATCTTTCAAGAAATTCTCAAGGAAAACTGCCCTGATATAGTAGAACCAAAGGGCAAAATAGAAATGGAAAGAATCCACAGACCTCCTCCTGAAAGAGATCCCCAAAGGAAAACTTCTAGCAATATTGTAGCCAAATTGCAGGGTTCCCAGGTCAATGAGAAAATATTACAAGCTGCCAAAAAGAAACAATTCAAGTACTGTGGAAACACAATCAGGATAACACAAGATTTAGCAGCTTCTACATTAAAGGACTGCAGGGCATGGAATATAATATTCCAGAGGGCAAAGGAGATAGGATTACAACCAAGAATCACCTACCCAGCAAAACTGAGTATAATCCTTCAGGGGAAAAAATGGTCATTCAGTGAAATAGAGGACTTTCAAGCATTCTTGATGAAAAGACCAGAGCTGAATAGAAAATTTGACTTTCAAATACAAGACTCAAGTGGAACATGAAGAGGTAAACAGGAAAGAGAAATCAAAAGAGATTTATTAAGGTTGAACATTCCTGCATGAAAAGATAATATTTATAACTCATGAGACCTTTGTCAGTATTAGGGTAGTTGGAAGAAAAAAATTATATGTATATATAGGGAGAGAGAGAGAGAGAGAGAGAGAGGGCACAGGGTGAGTTGAAGATTAAGGGGTCATATCCGGAGAATAAAATTAAGGGATGAGAGAGGATTATATTTGAGAAGAAGAAAGGGAGAGGTAGAATGGGGTAAATTATCTCACAAAAAAAAACAGAAAAGAAAATGCTCTTACAGTGGAGGGGAAATGGGGGAAGGTGAGAGGGAATGAGTGAATCTTATTCTCATAGGATTTGGCTTAAGGAGGGAATAACATACACATTCAATTGGGTAGGAAATCTGTCTTACCCTAGGAAAATAGGGGGAGAAGGGACAAGAGACAGGGGGATGATAAGAGGAGGGCAGATTGGGAAAGGGGGTAATCAGAAGCAAATCTTCTGAAGAGGGAGAGAGTAAAAAGAAAGAATAGAATAAATGGGAGAGCAGGATAGGATTAAGGGAAATAAAGTTAGTTTTTCACAACATATCTACTATGGAAGTGTTTTGCATAACTACATGTATACCTATTGAGTTGCTTGCCTTTTCAATGAGGGTGGGTGGGGAGGAGGAAGGGAGAAATTTGAAACCTAAAGTTTTGAAAACATATGTTTAAAAAAAAAGTTTTCACATGCTACTGGGAAATAAGAAATACAGGAAATGGGGTACAGAAGTCTGTCCTGCCCTACAGGAAAATAGAAGGGGAAGGGGATAAGAGAAGGGGGAAAGAGATAGAAGAGAGGGCAGACTACGGGAAGGGATATTCAGAATGCATGCCATCTTGGGGTGGTGGGAGGGGTGAGATGGGGTGAAAATTTGGAACTCAAAATCTTGTGGAAGTAAATATTGAAAACTGAAAATAAGTAAATTTATTTTTAAAAAAAGAAAAGAAAATATGAAAATTTTTCCCAAAAAATAAAGAATTAAATTTTTTTAAATAAAGAGAATGAGAATGCTTGTAGGGGAAAATGGAAAAGAAATGAATTATGAAAGAAAAAATTCAAAAGGGAATTAACAGCTCAATACAATAAGTTCAAAAGATTGTCCAAGCAACAAACTCCCTGAAAATTAGAATGGACTAAAAGAAGCCAATTACTTCATAAGGTAAGAAGAAATATTGAAACAAAGTCAAATGGCTGGGGAAAATGGAGAAAATGTAAAATATCTAAAAAGATAACTGACTTGGAAAAGAAATCCAGGAAAAAAATTAAGAATCACTGGACTGTCTGAACACCATGGCCAAAAAATAAGAATAAAGAGCCTAGACATCCTATTTCTTTTTTATTGTGATTTTTAGGCAATTGAGATTAAGTGATTTGCCCAGGGTCACACAGCTAGTAAGTGTCAAGTGTTTGGTCTGAAGTGCGATTTGAACTCAGGTCCTCCTGACTTCAGAGCTGGTGCTCTTTCCACTGTACCACCTTGCTGCCCCTAATCATTCCATTCCAAGAATTGTTTAAACTACTCAAATCCTTTAGAGGGCAAAGTAGAATAGAAAGAATCCATCCATCACCTATTCAAAGAAACCCCAAGAAAAAGTAAAATATTATGTATTAACTTTTTTAAAAAAAGAAAGTAAGATGAGAGTTGAATTTAAAATTCATATAGTATGTTTCAGAGGACATTGTAATGAAAGACTATATTTAAATATTGTTAAATACTTTTAACGGATGTTGCCAAGAAACCAAGCACATCATTAACTAGAGGACATAATATGTAATTGCTATGACAAACTTTAAATTGCAATAGAAATATCTCTTTGATAGAGAACTCAAATTATTTACAATTATTTTCAATGTCAAATGTTGTAGATTGCAAGAAATTAAAATTTCATGATTTTGAGTATAAAAAAGAAACCTCAAAATGAACACTCCCAGGAAAATTATAGCCAAAATCCAGAATTTCTAGGTTAGAAAAAAAAAATCCTGCAAGCAGCCAGGAAGAAAGAATTCAAGTACTGAGGAACCATAGTTAGCATGACATGCTATTTAGCAGCTACCACTATAAAGCAACAGAGAGCTTGGAATAAAATATTACAGAAGAAATTAATATAGGCTTATAGTCAAGAATATCTTACCTAGCAAAACTGAGTGTAATACTACTACAGGGGGAAAATGGATTTTTAGTGAAACAGAGGCCTTCTAAGCATTCCTGATGAGAAGACTAGAGCTACAAAGAAACACTGACGTTCAAATCTCAGAGTGAAGAGCAACATAAAATTGTATACATTAATAAACAATGGTAAAGGACTAAAAAACAATAAAGTATAAATTCAAATATGGGGAGGTGATGCATGTATCCTGTCTGTATCCTGTCGTCATCCATATTTATTGAGGAAGTCCAATTAGACAATGACTGGGAGTGATTCTGTTATGTTTTGATGAACTTAAGAATGGAAAGAGGAGAAGAGGAATATACTGGGGGCAGGGAAGGAACATTAGGGGAAATTACCTCACATAATCAGAATACACAAGTAGATAGCTATACAAACAAGGATGAGGAGAGTGAGTGACACATTAACCTCACTGTCATGTGAACTAGTCAAAAGAAGGAAGAAAGCACACACACAAAGAGTTGGGTACAAAATCTATTTTATTCAATAGGAAACATGGGAAAGAAAGGGGTGAAGAAAGAAGAGAGAGATCAGAATGAGGGTAGATTAAGTGACAGATTAGTTGTAAGTAAAAAAACTCTAGGGTTGTACAAAAATATAATGTTTTCAGATAGCAAAGAGTAGGAATCTGAGAGAGTGCATGATGGGTTGGGAATAGATGAACAAGTTATGGTATATGAATGTGATGGAATACTAATGTGCCAAATTCTCATCCGTGCAATGACCAACTAGGATTACCAGAAGACTAGTGACGAAACATGCTACCAATCTCCTGATATAGAGGTGAAAGACTCAGAATGCCGAATGACAATTGTTTTTGGACATGGCCAACATGGACATTTGTTTTGATTGGCTATTCATGTTTGTGATGGGTTTTGTTTTTCTCATATTCTCAGTTTGAGGTGTGGGGTGGAAAATGAGAAGGCAGATCTTGACTGACTGAAACAAGTAAAATCCTTTTTAAAAACTTAAAAATTGAGAAAATAGGCAACAGGGTTATAAAGAAAGGGGACAGCCACACTTGGTCTACAGAAAGGAAAGATATATTGGCAAGATACACATTTACAAGGTGGATCTCGTAATAAAAAATCAAAATGTGTAATAAAGACAGATAAAAGCTGACTGAAGAATAATGAAAAATGAATAAAAGACCCATCTCAATGAATAAGTACTTTGCAACAAAGGAAACTTGAGTTAAAATCTCCTAAAGAAAGAGAAAGTAGTACAAAGGATTTGAAAAACCCTTTGAAATGATAATGGAGCTATTCCAAGGATATCTAGAATGGTTCAGAAGGGAAATTAAAGAATTATATGAAAATATTCCAATGGAGCCGTGTTCTCATTGAGCTTGAAGTTTTCTCTTTCAGGACAGGTCACAACCCATCCATGTCTATTTATCTGTGTGTCATTTCTCCATGTCCTCCCATGAATTTACCACAGAAGGACCACCCAACATTCTGGAGATCTTCATAACTTTCTCTTGAAATCTGAAGAGTACAAGTGGAGTACTCTGGTCATGTGACCAGCCCACCTAATCTTATAATTTAATTTTCTAATATCATTACTTCTGTTCTTCAGATTTTCTCATTTGTTAGATATTGAAGCTCCTCCTTGGCCACATGTTGCATCCTGATCACACACACTATGTCCCTCTCCAGTTTTCTCTGCATGATATTCATTTTTAATTCTTGGAAAATTGTTATATTCTGTGTCTTTCTATCATATAGCAATGCCAGTGGAACATTGGTTTTAAAAAAAATATGAGCGACTTCAAATTAACATGGCAGCATGAATAGGAGCAGAACAGTCTAGCATCCTTTCAAGTACTCCAGCAAAGATAAAAAAAAAAGTGCAAAGAGAAATAAAAGTAATTGCCTTCATCCAGCTGCTATCTACACAAGATGAAAGCCTGAAACCTACAAGAGAAGATAAAAAAATGTCTTTTTATGAGAAGCTAGACATCACTAAAGGAGCTTTACAATTTCCCAAAGTCAATTAACTCTCTTTACATCCTGCTCAAATCTAAGTCTATTTCATCATTTATTTGCGCTGTCTCTCTAAGATATTTATTCTGATTGATAAACCCCATAGTTTGTCTATCCAAATATATATCAGAACCTGGGCATTAAGCTTTTTCTATCTTTGTCTTCCCTCAATGCAAAGGAAAGCAAAATTCCAAGTGAAAATCTGATTGATTTTTAAATATTGTTCTTGAATATCTGCTTGTTCAGGCAAACTTCAGAAAAACCTGGACTTACATGAACTGATGCCAAGTGAAGTGAGTAGAATCAGGAGAACATTGCACACGGTAACAGCCATGCTGTGCTGACTTAGCTTTCCTCAGCAATACAAAGATCTAAGACAACTTCTAAAGACTCACAATGGAAAATGCTATTCACATCTAGAAAAAGAACTATGGAGTCTAAATGTAGATTAAACATACTATTTGCTCTCTCTCTTTTTTTTTTGTTTTGTTTCTTCCTTCTTGTGGTTCCTCCCATTGGTTCTAATTCTTCTGTACAACATGACTAATGTGAAAATTAAAAATAAATAAATAAAATAAAATCTGCTTGTTTCCTACCAATTCTTTTATCGTGGTTACCCTCGATTTCTGCATAAATGGCACTCATAAATAGGCTGTAAAGATGACAGAGTATTGATGTCCTGTCCTTATTCATTTTTTTTTTAGTGAGGCAATGGGGTTAAGTGACTTGCCCACAGTCACACAGCTAGTGAGTGCCATGTGTCTGAGACCAGATTTGAACTCAGGTCCTCCTGACTCCAGGGCCAGTGCTCTATCCACTGTGCCATCTAGCTGCCCCTAATGATTTTTTTTAATTAATAAAAAATCCAAGAATGTTTTTCCATGCCTTTGATGTTTTCCCCTCCTTCAAATATATTGATTCCTGAGTTCCCTCATAATTATGTTGCCTCTAGTACAAATCTCTACAGATACTCAGTTCAAATATAGCTGCTTTTCCTGTTCTTTTTAGTAAACCAATTGGACCAAGTCATAGTACCACCAACTTGTCCAGTTCCTATCTTCCCAGAGTGCCTTCATCATTGACCATTCCCAACTTTTGACATCTCAGAATTTCAGGAGCAAAAAATATAAGGACAAAAACAGAAGTAGAGCAACAGCAAGAAATGTATTATTATTTAAGGGAGAAAGATTCTCATTCTTTCATTAGTAAAATAATGTCATTAGTAATGGGATAATACAAGGATAATGAAGCATTTTGGAGACCAGTTTTTGCATGCAAAAGTAAAGTCTTTCAGAGCCTGTGTGCATGAGACTCTTAAAACAGTAATGCTGTTACTGGTCTATGGAAACAGCCCCTGAAAGAAGAAGAGTGATGAGCTCATAAGCTGACAGACGACTGAGGCAGCACTTGCAGATTTAAACTCAGAGGATCTGAAAGCAGGTGGGAAGTTCAACATAGCTTTCTGTTTTGTCCCATCAAGCAAGTGGGAAAGACATAGCACTATTGGAGAAATGAGAGATGTGGTGCCAAGGGAGTTGCAAGGTGCACAGGCAGTAGCTTGGGCTAAACAGCAACCTTGGTTTTGAGGAGCGTCTTCCACCATCTACTATCAAATGGGATATGACTGGGTGGGACCCAAGTGAGAGACACATCTGATTATGCTAAACCTATGCTTCCAAAAGAACTCATGTAAATGGTGAATGGTCTATCTCTCTCTCCTTCTCTCTAATGAAAGGGCAGAAATTAATTGCAAGGTTTTCTTGTTCCTTAAAGTTCATTTACATTTTCTGTTTCAATTAGTAACATTGTTGGCTTAAATAAACATTTGGTTGATTATAACTTTGCATTATTATTTCTGAATGGGAAATTGGAAGGAAAAATAGCTGGCGTCCATGAGAGAGAGACAGAGACAAAAAAAGAGAGACAAAGACAGACAGATGAAATGAAGGAAGAAGAAATATAGGAAGAAATGGACAGTAATAGACTTTACATGATCTAAGGTCTTTTCCAAGCCTAACAATGCTATGATTCTCATATGTGATAACCTTGTTTTAAGGTCCATGCCCGTGTAAAAAGATCATCCTAAATAAAGTGGTATTGGAAAATAAAGTTTGTTCTAGTAATAAAAATATAAAAACATCTAGAATTTAAAAGTTATTGTCCTCTTAGATAGTATCCATAATAAACCTGTATTATACTAAATTTTAATCTAGAAAGGATCATATTTTAGAAACAAGCCAGTGTACCATGATGGTGGATATGTGCATTTCTAGAGCATTCATTTACCAGCGAATTCTCAATCTCTCCACATTAAGACAAACCATTTCATTCTAAAGAATGAAACTGTCTAAAGACAATTTGTGGAAATTCAGTGGATCAAAAGGAGAGGTGTGCTGAACTATTAACACATATTAATGTTTCCACATCATAATATAGTCCTAAATAGTGAGACTTTAGGGGCAACATGTTGTGATATCAAGAGCATTGGACCTGGAAGCATTAGAACCTAGATCCATAGCCCCTGCTCCTCCACTAGGTGTGTGACAATTATGCATTAACCCTTTGTTTGCACATTTGCAAAATGAAAATAATATTAGTACCACCTCTCTTGGGGGCAGCAAGTTGGCACAGTAGATAGAGTGCTGGGCCTGGAGTCAGGAAAAATCATTGTCGTGAGTTTGAATCTGGCCTCAGACACTTACTAGTCTTGTGACCCTGGGCAAGTCACTTAACCCTGTTGCCTCAGTTTCCTCATTTGCAAACTGAGCTGGAGAAGGAAATGGCAAACCGCTCCAGTGTCTTTTCCAAGAAAATCCCAAATGGGGGTCACGAAAAGTCAGACACAACTGAAATGATTGAACAGCAAAACCTCCCATCTCATATCACAAGGTTTTTGTGAGTAAAGCACTTTGTAAACATTAAAACTGTACATGAAATTAAGTTATTCCACTAAATATGTTAGATTTCAAGGTCTATGACTTTCAATATGTCACTTCAGCTCTTGAGGCCTCTGTTCCTTCAACTGCAAAATGGAGGACTTAGGATTAGATGCTACGTTCCCTTGTCACTCTAAACCTATGATCTCAAAATTGTTAAGAAAGAATTAACATATTGAAAATCGATGAATTACACAGTTCTACACATGACATTTTAAAAAACACGTTTTGGAAGAAATAGAATTAATATCATACTTCTATGGTTGTTGAAGTCTTCATATATGCTATGGATATTTAGGGGGGAAGTATATTCAAAAATGCAGAAAAATGGTAATAACTAAGAAAGTTGACTTTTTTTAAACTAGTAGCTAGTGAGCTCCTCAAGGACAGAGACTGTAGCTTATCCACGCCTACCTCTCCTTCTATGCCTGGCACAGTGACTCACACATAGTAGGAGTTCAGTAAATATTTGAAAGAATGAGTGATTGGTTGAATGAATAAATGAATGAATGAAATATGAAATTGTCACAGAAAAAAATTAATATCTACAAAGGGCAAGATGAGCTTAGTAAGATAAACCTAACAAAAGTAGAATAAAATGAAATTCAATAAATACTTTTTGATGTTAAGCTCTTGGATAATGGGACAACATGAGTAAATGATGAGAAATTATGCCAGAGGAATTGGCAAAGGAAAAAAAATCTATTTGATTTTGAGATATCATTTGGTATTATAAGATCTAATCCACTTTGAAGGATTAAAAAAATGGTATATGTATTATGCCTAATTCTCTATCTTATCTTATGTTATAAAGCATGTTGCTGCAATCTCGCTTGATCTTCCCTCCGGGGGGGAAGGAGGCACTCCTGATCTGTGTTGAGATTTGACAGTGTTGTAAAATAATACAAGCCAAAAGGCAAACCCAATTGCTGAGTATCAAAAGGATCAGAGAATGTCAGAGCTAGAAGAGAACTTAGAATTCATGTAGTCAAACACACTTATTTTACAGAAAGGAAAACTGAGGTTCAGAAAAGGAACAAAACTGGTAAAAAATCATAGGTAGTTAAGTGGCAGAGTCAGAATACAAACCTAGATCCTTAATGGTTCTGTGCCATCCTAATTCAGGCAAAGTCAGAGCAGACACTAACAGCAGACTGCCTCTGATGAATTTCCAGGCCATTCAGTAATTACCACTTTGCTTTCTTCATGCTACAGTGTCTAGTAGCTCTCAAGGCTATCAGTATCTGGGAACCAATCATCCACATTAGTCCACTGGATACAATTATGTAGATTTCTAGAGAGTTCACCCTTTTCTTTGAAGTTGATTTACTGGTTTTGTGGTTTTGCAAAGCAAGGGTAATGTAAATCACATGATCTAATCTGATGGGCTTTGTTCCATTATGAGGCAGACAATAATTAAAGAAATTTATCAAGACCATTTCCCATACATCCTTAGACAATTTGGCTGCTAGTGAGAGGTGTTCCTGCCTCCTCAGTGACTGAAAAGACAACATTGTTACTGCTCAACTTTTTGAGAAGGACTAGAGATTTCTGGAACTTCACAGCATTACTAATCTGGGAACTGATTTTTTCTAGTGCTAGGGCTAGTTTAGTCAGGAGATCAACAAGAATGTAACATAAATCCACAGGCTAGGTAGGTGGATGTGTGGATAGAACTGACGAAAAGCATGCCCCATGGGAAAATCGATCAAAGTTACAGGTCATGGAAATTATTTTTTTCTTTTTTTTCTGAGTGTCCTCCTCAACAGCAGATAATAGTTTACCTTCAAGCAATCAACGAGTTATCTGTTTGATATCAATCCTGAGCAATTGTGGGAGATGTTTAAGATGTATATGCTTTTTTCCCCAACAAGGAGTGGTACTTACTATGATCCTAATACCCCATGTATCTACTATTCTTCCATTGACAAACCTGTAAATCTATCAAACACAATTTCATTTATTAAGTATTTACTGTGCACCAGGAACTGTTATGCTGGGGATAGAAAGGAATAGCCAAAACAATCCTTGCCTTCAAAGAGGTTACATTTAAATGGGCCAAACTACATCTACATAAATCAGTACATACAGATGCATTTCTACTGCAATCACTTACTTCTTTAGGTGAATATGCAAAAGATTGAGGGTTGCTATAACACAGGAAAACTCTAGGGTGGGTGCTGTCAACAGCAACAGAGCTTAAAACCTGTTTGTGATTTTGTAAACAAGTCCCAGGCAATTGCTTGAGATTTGTGGGAGATTCAATGATTTGCTCAGGGTCATGGAGCTAGTAATATTCAGAAGCAGGATTTTAATCCAGATTTTCTTGATACTGTTTCTTTATAGCATATTCCTTCTTCCCCTCCTCAGCACCCTTCAAGTTTGGCCTATATTTGCACTTTAGAAGTTCTCCAGTGAATCTGTGCCAAATCTGGTTGCCTTTTCTAGGTCATCTTTCTCTTAGCTGGGGCAGCTAGATGCCATAGTGAATAGAGTTCTGGGCTGGGAGTCAGGAAGACCTGAATTCAAATTATGTGACCATGAGCAAGTCACCTAATGTCTGTTTGCCTCAGTTTACTCATCTATATATATGGGGATAATAATAGGACCTACTTCCAAGGGTCTTTGTGAGAATAAAATGAGATGATAATTATTAAGTGTTTAGAACAGTACCTGGCACATAGTAAGCATTATAAAACTGTGAGCTATTGTTATTGTTAGCTAGCTGGAACAATGGATAGAGTGCTAGGCCTGGAATCAGAAAAAGTCATCTTCCTGAGTTCAAATCCAGCTGTAAACATTTACCAGCTGTGTGACCTTGACAAGTCACTTAACCCTGTTTGCCTCAGTTTCTTCATCTGTAAAGTGAGCTGGAGAAGGAAATGGTAAACCACTCCAATATCTTTGTCAAGAAAACACCAAATGGGGTCATGAAGAGTTGGACATGACTAAAAAATGACTGGACACACAAACATTATTATTATTACTTTGCTGTAACACATTGATTTCCTTCCAGAGTTTCTCCTCTCCCTTGATTTCTAAGGCCACATATCTTTGGTTTTATTGCTTATCTATTTGCAAAGAACACGTTTTTAGAATGTGAAGTTTTAGTAGGATATATATATTTGAGTCAATTTTTCTAGCAGTATGGACTGACTGGGCAGTAAACCACAGCTAGATTAAGAGAGAAATGTGGTGATCAGAGTTGTTCAACCATTCATGTTTTATTCACCCTTTACTATGAGGGTAGCTAGGTGATACTGGGGATAGAGTGCTGGATTTAAAGAAACCGACTTCAAATCTGGCCCCAAATACTTACTAGCTGGGAGACTCTGGGCTCTTAACTTCTCTTAGCCTCAGTTCCCTCACCTGTAAAATGGGGAGAATAATAGCACACAGCTAACAAGCTATTGTGACAATCAAATGAGTAAACACGTTTTCTCTTTTCAGAACTTAAAGTGCTATCTAGCTATTTAACTAACCATTTACTGATATTTTACCCCAACAGGTTTTCTAATATAAATGCTTCCTATTCACTCTGGGAAAGAAGAAAAAAGAATACATTATTTTCTTTACCTTTTTGTCAACTCTGAGAACCCTAGTCAGGAAAAGTATTTTTGACAAAAAAATACTTCATTGCTAGATCTATCTCCTTTTCCTTTTTGGGGGGGAGGGGTAGGTGGTGGTGGTGGTTATTTCACCCTCAATTGCCTCCTCCAAATTGTATTCCTAAGAAGTATATGCTAACTAGCAACGCTGGTGGTTAACACTCTTTATAAAGACAAAGTAAGCATTTAAAACAAAGAAAGATTAAACAGACTTCCCCCATACCCAGAGGAAAAGGCTGCTTGCTCACAAGAAGGATATCTAGGGAAGAAGGTAGATATAACAAACATTACAGCCTTGGGTTTGTGGTGGGATGAGATGGGGCTTTGGCTCCACCGCACTGTGTGTCTCATTGACTGGAGCAATCTTCCTTGTGGACTCTTCAGACCTTTGTTTGGGGAAGCCCATCCAGCAGTTCTACTCTCCCAGCTCTCTCACTTTTCAAACCTAGTGATTCTCCAGCTCCAGGCATTTCTAACTGTCCCCCTGTGAGTTGAATTCCTCTTGAAGTTTCTTTTTTTTCCCCCCTAAATTCAGTGAATTGCTTTTTAAAGGTCACCCTGAGGTTTGGCCTATCATTCATGGTCCTATCATGTTTCTTCCTTTCTGGGTCAGCCAAGTTACTGTGTGTCATAAATGTATCACTTGATATAGCAGCATCTTTCAATCAGTTTAAAATCTGGTTGTCCTTGTTTTTTCAATTAGCTCCTGGGCTTTCAATTTTACAAGATTAACAAGGCCATCTGACAGATTATAGGGCCTGTGGCACAAGCTTGCATTCCAAAGATAGCTAAACAGGGTTGGAACACTGACTGCTCTTTTCCAATCTTTTTTTGTTGGCTAATCTTCCTGGAGTTCCCTAATTATGAACATTCCACAAGTTTGAGTCTTTATTGCCTGATCTTTTCTTTCTCCACTTGTTGAATTAATTCTAACTTCCAGTTTTAACTAACACTGAATTGTAGAACTGATCCATAAAATTTAAAGTTAGTTTGTTGAGAAGACTAACAAAATTTGTGAAGTTTCATTGTTGTTTTTCGTAAGGTGCCCAACCCTTCGGGGCTCCATTTGGTGTTTTCTTGGCAAATGCACTGAAGTAGTTTGTCATTTCCTTCTTCAGCTCATTTTACAGATGAGGAACCTGAGACAAACAGGGTTAAGAGACCTGCCCAGGGTCACACAGCTAGTAAGTATTTGAGGCCTCATTTGAACTCAGGTTTTCCTGACTCCAGGCCCAGTGCTCTATCCACTGTGCCACCACAAACTGAATTTTTAAAAATCAGTGAAAAGAAAATTAACGGTGACATCACAATTGCAAAAACCAGAAGTAATAAAAAAGAAGTACCAGAACTATGTGCAGTTAACAAAACTTAGAACACAAAAAGAGATAAAAGGCAACCTCCAAAAAATATAAAATACCTACCCTAACACCAACTTAAGCTCACCAGAGTTCTTGAGTAATACAATCTTAGAAAAGGAAATAAAATTAGCTGTAAATGAACTATCTAAGGAAAAAAAATTAAGACAAAAATTTCCTGGTATAAATTCTATCAGACTTTTAAAGCATTATTAATACCCATTCAATTTAAATTTTCAATATTAAGAAAACACAGTGTCAAATTCCTTTTATGAGACAAATAAAGTTCTAATACCTAAACCAGGGGTGGACATGTGGCCTTCTAGGTCCTCAAGTGCATCCCTTTGACTGAATCCAAACTTTGAATCAGTCAAAGGGCTTCATTGAGGACCTACAGGGACACATGTGGCTTTGAGGCCGCAGGTTCCCAACCCCTAAGTCCTAAACCAAGGAAGGATAAAGCAAAGAAAGAGAAGTACAGACCATTCATAAGTTTCTGTTCAAAAAATTTTAAATCCTGCCCCCTCAATAAACTATTGCATCCATACTGGTTCTTTATATTGGGTCCCAATTTACTACTTAAGCTACAATATCACAACCTTAGATGCCTGATGGATAGCTCCTCCTGAATGTCCCACAGGCACTGCACTCTCAACATGTCTAAAACTGAAATTTTCCCCTTTCCAACCTCCCAGTTTTTGTTGGTGGCACCATCAGCCTCTTGGGCACTCAGGCTTCAAACCTCAGAAATTCTCATCCACCTTCCCATATCTAATCAGTTGCCTATTCTTGTTAATACTACCTCCTGCCATTTCTCTCTTTCTCTCTCTCTCTCTCTCTCTGTCTCTCCCCCCCCCCCCCCCCCCCCCCCCCGCCACACTGCAATGACTCATGTTCAAGCCAAAATTTGAACTCTTGTAATACAGTGATAACTATCCTCGCCATCTCTGGTGATCAAATGAGAAAATATTTGTAAAGCAGAACAGTGCCTGGCACAAAGTAGGTGCTATATAAATGCTTACTTCACTCCCTCCCAATCCAAACTATTCTTCACACAGCTATCAAAATAATCTCTGTAATGCACAGGTCTGTCCATTTCATTAACCCTTAACTCAAAAATCTTCAGGGGCTTTCTACAGTAGCAATGTTGTATACTGGGGAGAAAAAATCAAAACAAAAAAAAAAAAACAAGGGAAGATCTGGCTCAAATCCCACTATTGACAAATTCATTGGGTGACTGTAGGCAAATCAGGTTTCCTCAACTGTAAAACAGGAACAGGTGGAGCACTTACCTCTTGGGTTACTGTGAGGTTCAAGTGAAATAATATATTTAAAGCATTTTCAAATCATGAAGGGCTGTGTAACTACCAGATATTGTATAGAGGCCAATATACAAACTCCTTAGTCTGGCTTTTAAGGACCTCCATAATCTGACTCTTCTCCTGCATTTCCAGCTTCATTTCATACATTTGATATTATATCCAAAATGGACTACCAGGTCTTCCTGGGATTCATGCTCCTATTGCAGAGGTCTAGGACTTTTGCTAGAATCTCAAGATCACGGTACCGGGCTCTACCTGAAAAAATTCAACTCAAATCTCCTTCAGCCAGAGGAAATGTTTATTAGTGATAAAACACATAGGCCAGGTGACACTCGTAAGGACGAGTAGGCATGAGAGGTTCTCAGCCTTGTGGGCCTGAGATTCTCAGCCCTGAATGAGGGCTGGGGTAGATCTAATATACTCAAGTGACTAGGGAAGGGTCTGGGGAAAGGGTCTGGGTGAGAATTCCCAGAGATTGGAATGTCTAAGAGATTGAATAGACAATGGGAATAGATAATGAAGGAACTGAAAGATATCTGGATGAGATTAAAAGGTAGGCTAAGGCTTTCAAAGGGAGATGAGGGCTGGGGCCTGTAGACATTGGGCCACACCTCATCAGTATCTCCCATCTCCATATATTTACACAATGCTGCCCCTCATCTTTGTCATTTAAAATCATTATCTTTCTTTAAGCTCTAGTTCTGGTACTACCTCCTTCATTACAGTGGTCAAAGTGTTTTCCTAGGGAAAAATATTGTCTCATATCTCAAAATTTCCTAAATTACTCTGTTTGTACTGTAATGCAGAACATTATTTTACCATTTAGGTAGTAGAACACTTTAGGCCATGGAAAGCAGAAGTTGCTGCTTACTCTTGCCCCAGACCTCTTTCCTCCTAAATCTAAACAATAGTGAAATGTACTCTTGCATAGCTCAGGCTCCAGCCCTCAGATCATATCTATGGAAAACTCCAAATTCCTTAGAAAGACCCTTATCTGGCTGCTCAGGCCACAGCCCTCAGATCATATCTCTGGAAGCCTCCATTGTGAGAAAGTTTTTCCTTTGTTGCAGAGCATTATCATGTGTAGACAGAGGGAGAGGGGTGTCCTTGACCACCCCAAAAACTCTTCCTCTTGCCAGACCTCAAAGATCCATCCCCCTCCCTGTCCTGTATACTCCCTATACAAACCCTAGCTCGACCACTGATGGCTGCTGCTTGATTTGGATGTGAATACCCCTGGCAGCCGCGCGTTAATATAATAAAGTCCACAATTTAAATTAGTCTGGGTCAACTCACTAATTTTTCGGTATAACAGTACATTTCCTTTCTCTCTTCCTTCTACCCCTGTCTTGGATTATCTTTATTTCTGAATATTTTGTTCCCCATCCCTAATAGATATTAATTTCCTTGAGAACATGGACTATAATAATATTAATATATATCACAGGCAGATAGCACAAGCCTTGCAGAGATTAGTCAATTAATGAATGTTTGTAAATTAAAGCAAGTTGAATTAAAGTGTCACATCAATCCACTTACAATCTTCGACTTTAGCTACTCATAGATTCTCAGCACTAGAAGGAACCTCTGAGGCTATCTAGCCTAAATTATACCTGAACTAGCGGCAGCTAGGTAGTGCAGTGAATAGAACTCTGGTCTTGGAGTCAGGAGGACCTGAGTTCAAATGAGGTCTCAGATGCACAAAAAAACACACAACACTTACTAGCTGTGTGACCTTGGGCAAGTCACTTAATCTCTGACTGCCTAGCAAAAAAAATATATATATATATGTGTGTGTGTGTGTGTGTGTGTGTGTGTATACCTGAACTAGAATCCTTTCTGTGATATATCCTATAAATGATCATATGATTGCTCTTTATAAAGCTGTAGTGAGGGAGAATCCACTTTGATGAAGCTTAAATCAGGGACTCTAACTTCTGCTCATTGGACCTAGGTTTTCCCTCTTAGGCAGAGTACTATTTTTTTTATGCCTAATCTCTTGTCTAAATGACAATTCTTCACTTGCTTAAAGACAGCTATCATTCACTCTGAATCATATCTTTTCCTGATTAAACTTCACTGTTTCCTTTACCCAGTCCTGATTTGGCATACATATCCTCAAAACCCTTCTCTACACTGGTTACTCTTCTCTGGACGACTTCCATCTTATCAATTTACTTGTTACAGTGTGGCCCCCAGAAGTGATCCCAATACATCAGATGTAGTCAGAACTAGAGAAATTTCACTTCTCTAGTACTAGATGTTATGTTTCTTTTCATGTATCTTAGGATCACAGTAGCTTGGGGGGGCTCCACCTCACACTGTTGACTCATAATGAGCTTACAATCCACTAAGACCCACAGATTTTTTTTAAATTCACAATTTTGTAATCACATCCTTCCCCCTTATCCACAAATACATCCAATACACATCCACATTAGCCTACTATTGCCTCCAACTCAAAATGTCTCAGACTGAACAAATTACCCCCACACACGCCAAAAATTGTTTTCCATTTCTGAGTATTGTTTCACCATCCTTCTGAGCATTCAGGTCTCATCTTTGACTCTTGGTCTTTTCACCTCCAGTCTGACCATCCACTACAACCATTTGCCAATATTCTCTGCTCCATCTTCAGCCCCAGAACAGCACAATATCTCCAAACTGATACATGCTCCCAGTTCTTGAGGGAGCTGTTGCACTTAGTTTTATTACTCTCACCTTTGATTAGAGCTGCCTTGAATAGAGTCCAATATACAACCCTATCTAGCTGGAAAAGGTCATCAAAGGAAAGGGGATACTGTGGAGAAACTGGAGACAAAGAAGATGGGGGAAGGGAAGGTGATTATAGGAAGTGGCATTTGAATGGTGATTGGAAGAGATAGTATTGAGAAAGGAGAGTACCAACAGACTGCATATGCAGGAATGGAGGAGGGGAATGGAATGCTGTGTATGGGAAATATCAAGTATGCTGGTTTGCCTGAAATGTAGAAAGGGAAGCAACTTCTTTTTGTTTATTTCAGCTGCAAGTTAAAAAAAAAACCTAAAAGGATTGGCATTCAACTATGACTTCATTAGCATATTTGACTACTAGGTGAAGAAATCCTCTTTTCCAGTGCAGATGGGCACCTTCACCATTTATAAGCCTAGAGTGACAGTCTACAGCACGGATAAAATGAAGTGACTTGCCCAGGGTTATGTAGTATATATGCCAGTATATAAGGTAACCAGGTCTTCCTCTACATAGTAGACTATATATTTCACTCACCAATAAAAGCAGCTCCAACAAGGATGAGAGTTTCCCAAACTTCAGTGGATTAACCATCCATAGAAACTAGGGGGCATTTGTCAGTTTGGGCATACTCTTCCAAGTGGAGAGAAGTATGCATATCTGTTTGTTACAGTTAGTTTAAAATCTAGTCAGGCCACAGCTTATAAAAGACCGGGTCTCAGCATTGCTAGAAGGGCAGAAAATTCCTTATATAAACAACTAAAGTTCTAAATACTGCACATGATTTCCCCCTATATCGTTTACCACTCTTTGTTGACTTGTGATTAATAACAATGTGATATCCCTGAGAAATTTCAATAAGCAAAAGGATTATGACCTAACAAACAGGAAACCTGAAGGAGGTAATTTGGATTGATTTGAAATCCCTAGGTACAAAAAAAAAAACAACTTTACAATTGCAAGCAATTGTAACAATGAATTATTACTATCACATATCTTTTCTGGTGATTAATCTTATCTATTTTTAGGGAAAATATTCTTGAAAGCTCATTGACTGCTAATAATTATCTGACAATCAGTAACTTTTCCTACTAATTAAATGAGTTCTTTCATGAGTATAAATCTTTTTTTTCCCTAATCATACATCTTTGTGTTCAATTTTTTTTTTATTTTGGAGATTTGGGGTTGTATAGTAGGCAGAGAGACAGCCTTCAGTTAAGAAGACCTGGGTTCAAGACCAGCATATCGGCTGCATAACCCCAAGCTAGTCACCCTCTTGGTGAGGGACAACTCTCTTTAGGACTATAAATTGCTAGAAAAGGTGTCTAACTGCATTGATAAAGAATTTCTTCACCCAAGAGTTCCCTCTGCTAAAGAAACCCCAAGTCCAATGCTTATCCTTTTAGTTTTTTATAACTTGCAAGTGAAATAAAAAGAAGCTTCCCTTTCTACGTTCCAGCTAAACTGGCTTAATTGATGTTATGCATACACAATATTCCATTCCCTTCCTCCCTACCTTTGAATATACTGTTCCCCAGGGCTGAGTGCTACCCCTTTCAAGTCTAGCTTTGTCAACCTCACTTCAAATGCCATCTTCTTAATCTCTCTCTCTCCCCTCCCCCTTGTCTCTGGTTTCTCCTCTGCCATCCCCATTGTTCTGTTCACCTTTTCTACTTGTTCCTTCTTAGAAACCAGGTGTAAAGTCTAAACAATTGTTAAGGTTTTGGCATTCTATTTTAGTCTTTGATATAATCATAAGCATCACTTGAGTCAGAGCAGGCTTAATGATGGAGATTCAAAACCTAAGAGAGAACCTACTAAAACTGATGTCTGAGAACAGAATTTAGATTACTGGACCACAGTTTAATACTTAAGAATAATGGGTTACCATCCAAGGAAGTAGAACATGCAATAATAGCTGGTGAAAATGCACTTTCAGGGCAGCTAGGTAGTGCAAAGGAAAGATCACCGGCCCTGGATTCAGGAGGACCTGAGTTCAAATCTGACCTCAGATACATAACACTTACTAGCTGTGTGACCCTGGGCAAGTCACTTAACCCCATTGCCTAGCCCCCCCAAAAAATGCACTTTCAAATTTTGATCAAGATAACTACCAAAATGGAGGCAGATTGTCCAACTTCCACATAGCTATTCCAGTAAAATCCTGGAATTCTCACCAGATCAAATTATGATCAAGAATTTCAATGAGAAACTACAATCAGCCCAACTTGCAGCCCAACACTGCACTAAATATCAGCCAGAAGTCCACAGGTAATAGGAAAGAGGGCTATCAGCAACACCAGTACAAATTCAGCCAAACAATCCACTAGCCTCCTGGTGAAACAAGTGTCAGGGCAGCTATATCTAGCCTACAAGACTCTGTCTAGAGGCAGCAGGAATGGAGAGAACTCTAGTAAAATCCAAGGGAGGTTTAAAAGTTGCCATTATGGAGACCTTGGCAGCACAGGAAGAGGCAACAACAAGAGCAGCTCAGGAAACAAAGAGAAAGCCCAGGAACCTAGAGGTTTCAAAGTCTTTGGCACTTTAACCTGAAATATCATAGAGGCCTCTAGTGATCTATCACTCTGTGCCTCAAAAATCCAGGGAGGTATTTCACTGGGAAAAGCAAGGGAACCTAGATGACCCAGGATCAACCACCTTACCCAAAAGTGCAGCAGAGAGTAAAGTCTGATCAGGGCACAAAGCCCTAATTTACGAACTAAAGCTAGAGTACATTAAACAAAATACCAACTAGTGTAAAGTATTGACACAGATCTAGAAATCCCCCCCCCCAGATAAGGAGAGATTAATTGTAACAACTGCAAGTAATGATTGGAAGAAAGAAAAAGCAAAGGAAGAAAAGGAAAAAGGAAGGGAAGAAGGAAGGAAGGAAGGAAGGAAGGAAGGAAGGAAGGAAGGAAGGAAGGAAGGAAGGAAGGAAGGAAGGAAGGAAGGAAGGAAGGAAGGAAGGAAGGAAGGAAGGAAGGAAGGGAGGGAGGGAGGGAGGGAGAGAGGGAGGGAGGGAGGGAGGGAAGGAAGGAAGAGAAAACCTGGACTTGGTCTACAAAAGCTGGTAGGAGAAAGGAAGATATTTTTGTTTGTTTGTTTGTTTTAAATGTTTTGCATGATTTCACATGTATAAGGAAGATATTATTTTTAAATGAAATAAAAGTTCTGGAGGAAATAATGAGAAAGAGAAAAATAGGATAGAAAAGAAAGCAGTAAATTTGGTCCAACCAAGTAATAGACTCCCTGAAAATTAAATAGAGGCAAAGGAAATTAGTGACATAAGACAGCAAGAAATAATACGACAAAACCAAAAGATGGAGAAAATATAAGATACCTGATATAAAAAGCTGCTGACCCAAGGAAACAGATCATATTTTCATCTTCCCACCACTCCCCACCCTCATTGTTTTATCCTTAAGTATTCCCAATGCCAAGAGAGAGGTACCTGAGGAATAGTTCTGCTTATTCCCAGAAATGGAAAGGTATAGTCTAGGAAGAATAGCTATACCCCAAAATTTCAAAGGTGAAGCCCAGAAGGAGAAAATACTTCTTTTCACTTTCTTTTTCCACCTTAAATAACCAAAACTTGCCAGAAAGACCTGCTATTTACATTAGATTTGTATTTTCCTCCATTCACTCATTCATTCATTCATTCATTCATTCATTCATTCATTCATTCATTCATGTAGTGAATTAACTTTTTTGGCTGCTATATCACACAAGTGGTGTTTTTTTCCTCACTTCAATTTATTTTTCTTGGGGCAGAGATTACATGATCCTAAAATAAAGTTTTGTAAACTGACAACACAGTTGGATTGAATCTAGACTACTCCACCCAACTTTGAGTTGATTCATCTTCCTGTTAATTAGATATCACATTCTAACACCTGCCTCCAGGGTCTGCGTTTTCTTCATTTTGCAGCAATAGAGGATGTTTTTGCACTTTTGTATTGCCAGTACTTAGTGCAATATCATACACATAGTAGAATATAGGATGAATGTTATATAATGTATAGGTTTTCTCTCCTTTAATAATGCAGAGGTAACCTACATAAGTTCTAAGGTACTTCTGAGAGAGTAAATGACTTGCCCAAGGTCACAAACTCATCGTGTATTAAAGTTAGGACTTAAAGTCATGCTTCCTAACTCCAAACCCAGCTATTTAACTATTATACTGTGTTGTATTTTGAAGTATTAACCATGATGGAGTCAATAGAGGAAATCCAAAAGTCCTGTGTTCAAGTCCTGCCACCAACACATATCAGTGAGACCATCATCAAATCATTTAATCTCTAAGTGGCCCCAAGCAATTATCTAAGACTGTAAATTGTGGAAAAGTTGACAATAATCTTAAGTGGAGGGTTTCATACTAAGATTTTCCCCACACTTATTAAATCAAAGATCTGGATATATGAATCAAACAAAGTTGCAAGTATGGATTAACAGTAATCCATCAACATATTCTGACCAGTGCCAGATCATCCATGGTTGTATTGTCTCTTGCAAGACTCTGAGAAGTTCTCAAGAGTGAAGGACTGTTAAAGATATGAAAATCCAAACACTTTGTCCGTATGATTTTTAAAAACTTAATTGGCTGGTCTTTGTGATGTGTAAGCAGACATGGATAGCTTGCATCCTTCATAAACAAAAATATTACTGCATGTTACAGCAGAAAGAAGTCTAGATGTGATATTATGGGACCTGAGTTCAGATCCTAGTTGTGCTATCTATTATCTCTGTGATCTTGGTCAAATTACTCAATCCTTTTGAGCCTCTGTTTTCTCTTATGAAAACTGGAGTGGTTGGACTAGACAACATCTGATACAAAGATCTAAATCTTACCTATATGAAAACCGAAAATAATCTTTCAGACATTCAGATGCTTTAATGATGGTTAAGCATCTACATGAGATATTTGGAAGATTTGCATAATTGACTGAATTTTTCATTTCATCTGGATATTTGGTGTAATACAAATAGTCAATGAGTTGGTTGAACCCTACCCGTCTTTACTTTGTGTCATGTGAGACATTATATATATTCATTTATACACATTCACTCTAGGAAAATTTGTGGGTTAGACAAAATGAGCTCTAAGGTCCAACTCTACAACTCTGTGATTCTTAGTGGATGATGAAAATGCAATGGATTCATAGCACAATTCCAAGAGGAAAAAATTTAGGAAAAAATGAAGAGGTTATCCTTTCCAGAGTAGGTGTTTACTGTGAATGAAGAAGAAGAGATAGAGCATAGAAGGTAAAAAGTGAGCCATCAGACTGAGGACTTTTAAATCACAGCCAAAATCAATCATTGTTTCTGCGAATACAGTGGCACTTTCAAGAGGTGATTTTGATGGCCTTAATTAAGTAGACAAGACTAGTATGAAGGAGGCTTAAAATAAAAGTACATTTCACTTTTTTTAACTACCAAAGGTTTTTTTTCTTTTTTTCTTCTTTTCTTTTTTTAGGGATAGACATTTGTTTTATTACATCACAATCATATACAACAACTTGTTTAGCCATTCCTCAGTTGAGGACATCTCAATTTCCAATTCTTTGTCACTACTAAAAGAGCTGCTAAATATTTTTTTTGTTTACATTGGTCCCTTTCCTTTTTGGTTTTTATCTCTTTGGGATACATACCTAGTAGTGGCATTGCTAGGTCAAAGGGTATGCATGGCTTTATAGCCCTTTGGACATATTTCCAAATTGCTCTCCTTAATAGTTGGATCAGTATATAACTTCACTAATAGTACATTAGTGTTTTAATTTTCCCATGTCACCTCCAACATTTATCATTTTCCTTTTCTTTCATATTAACCAATCTTACAGGTTTAAGGTAGAAGTTCAGAATTGTCTTAATTCGCATTTCTCTCATCAATAGTGATTTAGAGCATTTTTATGTGACTATAGATAACTTTGATTACTTTGTCTGAAAACTGCCTGTTCATGTCTTTTGACCATTTATCAATTGAGGAATGGTTCTTATTTCTATAAATTTGACTCTGTTTTCTATATTTTTGAGAAATGAAGTTTTTATCACAGAAACTCGCTATAAATTTTTTTTCACAATAGTGATTACCAACTATTATTTCCCTCTATCATATGTTCCCCTTGTTTATCCTACTCTCTCTCTCTCTCTCCTTTTACCCTGTCCATTCTCAAAAGTGTTTTTTTTCTTTTACTCCCCCAAACTGCCCTCCTTTCTATCAGCTACCCCCCCCACCTTCTTTTATTCCCTTTCCCTTCCTACTATCTTATATGGTAAGAATAGATTTCTACACCCAACTGAGTATATATATTATTTCTTCTTTGAGCCAATTCTGATGAGAGTAAGGTTTGCATGCTCCCCTCCCTTATTTCCCCATTTTCCCCTCCACTGTAAAATCTCTTTCAGGACTCTTTTATGCCAGGTAATTTATCCCCTTCTACCTCTCCTTTCCCCTTCCCCTAGTGTATTCTTCTTTCTCATCCCTTAATTACACTTTTTACATAATCACACCATCACATTCAATTCATGCATCTGCTTTCTATCTATGTATACTCCTTCTAACTGCCCTAATAATGAGGAAATTTTAGGAGTTATAAATACAATTTTCCCATGTAGGAATATAAACAATTTTTTCGAATCCCTTCTGATTTCACTTTCCTGTTTACCTTTTATGTTTCTTTTGTATCTTATATTTGAAAGTCAAATTTTCTATTCAGCTCTGGACTTTTCATCAGGAATGCCTCAAAGTTCTCTATTTCATTGAATGTCATTTTTTTCCCCTGGGGCTTTGGATGCAGGAATTTTGACTTCGTAGTCTTCTGAGTGTGTGTTTTGATCTTCCTTGGCACCATAGTAACTTACTATGGTCAGAATGTTTTCTGTTGTTTGCTCATTTTCCTAGCTTATTTCTTGACTTTTAACTCTATACTAAATTAGGGCTCTGCTTCCCAAGTGGAGGGACTACTGTCTTAAGCTTCAAAATTTTTATACAGCCATTTTCAGAGGTAAATCTAGGGACCTGTAAGTTTTTGGCTCTTTCAAGGTGGTATGATCTAGGGAGAGATGTGTTTACTACTCTCCATACTGTGCACTGGCTTGTGAGCAACCACAAACACTCTTTTCACCCTGGAATTATGACCAGGGTTTCTGCTCCCCTATGGCTGCAAGCCCTGCTATGCTAGTACTCCTTGTGCTGGGACTAAGATTTAGGACTGTGACCCAGATCCAAGTACAGGCAATGCAACAGAGTCCTGCCTCTCCTGCCAACAAAGTGACCCCTGTAAATCTCCTTCTGACCCACTGTCTGATCCCCTCATTGTCTGGGCTGAGAGGTCTGGAAACCTCCACTGCTGCCACTGGTTCAGTCATCCCAATACCTACTCCTGGTTTTCTGGGGCCCTATCTGCACTGGCCACTGCATCATGCTCCTTTCTCACCCTGGTTGCAACAGACCTTTCCTGCCAACATTCTAAGCTGCCTTGAGCTGGAAAATTGTTTCACTCTGTCTTTTTGTGTGTTCTGCCACTCTAGAATTTGTTTAGTCATTATTTAAAAGTATTTGGAGGGGCTTGGGGGGAAGCTCAGGCTAGTCCTTGCCTTTACTCAGCCATCTTGGCTCTGCCTCTAGTAGCAAAGTTTTAAAGAAGGAATTAAGTCAAGAAAATTAGTCATCTGTGAATCATTAAACTTGAGTTCTTATTAGACATCTTTTTTACAGTACAATGAACTTTTTCTTGGCAAACATAATTAAAAATTTTGATTAATCACAATACATCATTTTCTTTCCCAATACCATTTTAAAGATACAAAAAAGCATGGAAATCTGTGGGGTTCTGTAAAATAATTCATTGTATGAATGTTTCTTCAGAAAGACCTTGATCAGCCATTGTAGCAGTCTGAGTGTTAATGAAGACATTTAGAACTAAAAGGGGTTATATGATCCTTTACAGACTTTCTTATTAGTATTTTTTTAATTTTTTTTAATTTTTAGGCAATTGGGGTTAAGTGACTTGGTCAGGGTCACACAGCTAGTAAGTGTCAAGTGTTTGGTCCGAGGCCAGATTTGAACTGAGGTCCTCCTGACTTCAGGGCCGGTGCTCTATACACTGTGCCACCTCGCTGCCCCTTATTAGTACTTTTTAAAATTTTTATTTTGTTCATTTAGATCCTGTTATTTGATTTAAAATAATGATGTGCATACAAGGCGGTCAGAGACAGGGGTGCTAGATCCTTCTGTCTTGGTGTGGTCTGGATGGTGATGGTATTGCTAATCCCAAAATCTACCTTGGGGTCTTTGTCTGGAGAAGGGATGAAAGGGAAGAGAGATGTCCAGGAGATCTGGTGTGGAAAGGACATCTTATATCTGATATTCAATTCCAAAGGCTCAGGTAACAACATATTGATTAGGCTGAGTACCTGGTTAGTACTGAATACTCTGTTAGCAGAGAGACCAATGAAAAGAAGTGTTTGGTATGTAAAGAAGGACACACCAAGTGATGGAAACAACTGGATCTGTATGTTATCACGAGAATAAGGAGTCAGAAGCTCCAAGAGCAGCAGGATCCTAAAATAGATTTGCTCCCTCTTAGTTTTCCTCTGGCGTCCAGAGCATAATGAGTGTCACAAGGGAAAGAATATGGGATTTAGATTATAAATCCTGGATTAAATTTTTTACTCCTATGATTTATTTCCTTTATAACCTAAGGCAAACTTTTACTGTATGTGCTGTGTTCTTCTTTGGAATGTCTGCTATGATTTCCTTATTTGTTTTGACACTTTACTTAACACTTAACACTTAGAGTGTTTTGACATTTTATTTGTCTTAAAAGTGGTGCCTGAACAAGATATAGAGAACATTATGAAATGAAAAATGTCATTAATTACATTACATTGAAAATTTTTTGCAAAACAAAGCCAATGCAACCAAGATTAGGAGGGAAGCTTAAAACTAGGAAAGAATTTTTACAACCAGTTTCTTGGATAAAGGACTCATTTCTCAAATATATAGAGAACTGAATCAAATTTATAAGAATACAAGTCATTCCCTAATTGATAAATGGTCAAAGGATATGAACAGACAGTTTTCAGATGAAGAAATTAAAGCTATCTTTAATCATAAGAAAAAATGTTCTAAATCACTATTGATTAGAGAAATGCAAATCAAAATAACTCTTAGGTACCACATCATACCTATCAGATTGGCTAACATGACAAAACAGGAAAATTATAAATGCTGGAGAACATGTGAGACAATGATCCAACCATTCTGGAGAGTGATTAGGAACTATACCCAAAGGGCTATAAAACTGTGACCCAGTTTGACCCAGCAATACCATTTCTAATGCTGTATCCCAAAGAGATCATACAAATGGGCAAAGGACCCACATGTACAAAAATATTTATAGCACCCCTTTTTGTGGTGGCAAAGAATTGGAAATTGAGAGGATGCCCATCAATTGGGGAATGGCTCAACAAGTTGTGGTATATAAATGTGGAATATTATTGTGCTATAAGAAAGGAGGAACAGGTGGACTTCAGAAAAACCTGGAAAGACTTATATGAACTGATGCTGAGTGAAGTGAGCAGAATCAGGAGAATGTTGTACATAGTAACAGCTACATTGTGCAATGACTAACTTTGATAGACTTAGCTCTTCTCAGCAATTCCAAAAGACTTATAATAGAAAATGCTATCCACATCCAGAGAAAGAACTATGGAGTCTGCGTACAGATCAAAACATACTATTTGCTCTCTCTCTTTTTTTGTTGTTTTGTTTTGTTTCTTCTTTCCCATGGTTCCTCCCATTCGTTTTAATTCTTCTTTACAACAGGACTAATATGAAAATATGTTTAATAAGAACGTATATGGGGGCAACTAGGTGACACAGTGGACAGAGCACCAGCTCTGAAGTCAGCAGGACCTAAGTTCAAATCCAGCCTCAGACCAAACACTTGACACTTACTAGCTGTGTGACCCTGGGCAAGTCACTTAACCCCAATTGCTGAAAGAAAGAGAGAAAGAAAGAGAGAAAGAAAGAGAGAAAGAAAGAAAGAAAGAAAGAAAGAAAGAAAGAAAGAAAGAAAGAAAGAAAGAAAAAAAGAAAGAAAGAAAGAAAGAAAGAAAGAAGAAAGAAAGAAAGAAAGAAAGAAAGAAAGAAAGAAAGAAAGAAGGAAGGAAGGAAGGAAAGAAAGAAAGAAAGAAAGAAAGAAAGAAAGAAAGAAAGAAAGAAAGAAAGAAAGAAGAAAGAAAGAAAGAAAGAAAGAAGAAAGAAAGAAGAAAGAAAGAAAGAAAGAAGAAAAGAAAGAAAGAAAGAAGGAAAGAAAGAAAGAAAGAAAGAAAGAAAGAAAGAAAGAATGAATGAAAAAGAATGTATATGTAAAGCTTATATTAGTTGCACACCATCTTGGGGGGAGGGGAGGAAGGAGGAGAAAACTTAAAACTCAAAAGCTTATGGAAGAGAATGTGAAAAACTAAAAATAAATTAATTATTTTTTTTAAAATGTTAAAAAGTGATGCCTGGCACATTCACATTGATTAACTCCCTTTATATTAAAAGTTACAGATGGGGCAGTTAGGTGTCACAGTGGATAGAGCACCGGCCCTGGAGTCAGGAGGACCTGAGTTCAAATCTGACCTCATACACTTGACACTTACCAGCTGTATGACCCTGGGCAAGTCACTTAACCCCATTGTCTAGCTCCCCCCCCCCAAAAAAAAGTTATGGACAATTCATCTCTTAATCGCTGGCATTTTATGCCCTTGTCTGACACCTAAACCAGATGGTATCTTCCCAGCCCCATAGAGCCATATGTGATAGGGGGCTATTTTCTTAGTCCCATGGAACATGGTCAGAACTGTCCTTACTGGTTCTGATCATGTATGGCTCAGGACTAAAGGGATTGCCCTCTGAAATGATGAAGTTTCCCATTTAGATGCTATTAAAAGACCTGATAATGTATTGGTGGATGTACAAAAAGGGTCAATGCACTCTTTCTTACCTCTTCTTTTCCATCTAGCACCTTCTAGACCATGGGTCCCCAGTTGGGAAGATATAATTCCAGTGACAGGTGGAGAAAAACAGATTCTTCTATCTTCTATTACCATGGCCACCAGTCCCCCAGCACGATTTACACTGGAGGCTCCTGGCTGTATTTGTTCCTTCTGTATTTGCTCTTTCCTGATTTTAGGCAAACAAATATGCAAGCATTGACATGTCTGGGATGGGAAGAGACCTGGTGAGTTGAAAAGGTCCAGAAATCCTAGACTGGGCTGAATGACAACAGGACAAGCTATCACATCCAGGAGAACAAAGAGTGCCAAATGAATTGAACCTGGTTCATTTTACCAACAGATATGTAACAGGAATTGATTGAATAGAATCCAACCAATATGAAATACAAAATGCCTAACTAACAAGTCTACACATTATGTTATGGATAAATGAAAGGGAGGGGGGAAATCTCCATTGAAAGATGTTGGTCAAGAACATATCTCAAAACCTAAAAAAGTTTTTCGAAATAATTTTACTGTCTGGCAAAGGAGAGAGCCAGAAAAAGGTGTGGCTCCCCTCAAATCTCTATTAAATCTCACACTATATAGAGTTCAAACAAGAGTATAAGCTGAGGGGCCTGAACACAGACAATTTCCAAAAAAAAAGTGGTTTCCACATGTAGCTAGAGATATACAGGTGTAGTTAAGTATAAACATTCAATAAAATTTGGGCAAAACCAAAACAAAAGCTATATCAAGCAGACCCAAAACATAAGCCCCATCTCACATTCTGGGTTAACCAATATCCAGTCACATAAAGCTAGGTTCAAACAATATTAATAAATAATAAAATATTTTCCCCACTATTTTCTTATTTTGGGCCTTTAAAGCCTATTGTTCTCATGCTATTACAGAAACAGACAGCTGCATTATGGTTTAAAAGAAAAAAGGTCAAAAAAAAATACTGAGTCAGTGGAGTCATGCTCCTCACAACTTATCTAAAGCTTGGTAGAATTCCTTTAAGGAGGGATAGTGGCCAGATTAGTGACAAAAACCTCCCAGTGTCTCATAGTCAGAGAAATCCCAATGAGTAAGCATTAGCGACTATAAGTCAGGAAGCTTAGACTTGCACCAGGAAACAAATGTACTACACAGTACAGGGAGATTTCCCAGGCATTGAAACAATAGCAGAAAAGAATGCATATGGCCATGAGTATTACCAAAAAAAAAAATCATATCCCACAATTCCTTCAATGTCATAAAAATTGCATAAACTTAGTTAGACAGAGTCATAACATAATATACCCCCTAAGGAGACAAACCTCGTTAAACAGACTTTATTGGTAACTAAGTTAGATAACATATTAAACTACATTTAGAGGGCTCACAATGGACTGATCGAGTAAGATTTATATGTTAGTAAAATAACCAAGAAAACTTGGCATCGAGGAAATCTTCTCTTACACAATTAGCTAGGGGAGCTAACAAATAACTAAATCATTTTGGGGAATTCAAACTCCCCTTTGGAACAAAGTCAGACAGTCTTATCTTAACATGATGTAGGTTTTGGACATAGAGGTTAGTGCTGAGAGAAGGAAGGCTTTTATTTAAACAGAAGTTTCAGGAGGAATGTCCCTGATCCTTGAAAAAATAAATAAAAGAAATTTAGGTATACATCTCTTGTAGGAAAACATAAACACCAGGGTATATTCTGACAAGAGTAGTACACTAATGATCATCAATAAAATAACAGTCTCCTTGTTCCTGGCAACCCACTGTAAATGTCCATTTTATCAGTAAATTTCATCTTGAGTCCTTGTTGTTCCACATTGTCTTCTGATCCTTGGAAACATTTCCCTTGGAAATTAAAATGGGCCTCGTTCTCAGGCCAGCTCTGAAGGGGTGCTCTTCCTAGGAGATCCTCATCTCTGGTTCCAAGTTACTTGCAAGAATTGCCTAGATTAAAAAAAAAATTAACTAAAAAAAAAAGAATTACCTAAATAATACTGTTAAAACCTACTAACAAGAAGACTTTAATACAATTTAGTGAGGCCTAACATAACCTCTTAAATTTGGTCGTCCAGTAATTAGTTCATGTGGTAAAAAGTAGCTCAAACCTTATGAAGCTAACTTTACTAACAATAGAGGTATAGGAAGGACATCAAAATTAGGTATTAATAATTCACTTGAAAGTTCAGAGAATTTCAATTTTTACGCGCAGTTTACTTTCTCTGTCTTTACCAGAACTCTGTACCTGATATAAATAATGCCAAATACAGGCTGAAGGAAGAATCTTATAAAGGATCCATGAGGACCTAACCTATTAAACGAGCACTTCTGTCTCTTAATATTATCAAACAGAGACTTCAAAACAGGAAAAGACATGATTTAAAATATTCTTTATAATTATTAACACAATTTCATATGCAAAATATTTAATCCAATTTTAAGAACTTATCACATTTTTATCCTATCCCCCCCTTGATGATATGTGTGTATATCATCACAGCATTTAGAAAAGAAGTGATACTGTGCAGAATTGACGCTACATAAAAATGCATAATCATTCACAAGGAGGTAGAAGGTAAGCCTAAGAACTCATTTACCTATTTGAAACACATAATGACCACAAATTCAGAATCATAAAATTAAAAACAATAAGATCTTTCAAATTTGCATTCCATCATAGTATCTCAGAGATGTTTGAGTATTGCAACAAGATTCATCATATTTTTTTAAAAACCTTCTACAAATCACCTGCCCTGGTTATAGAAATTTACTATGAAAGGAAGGAGGGACCCTTCTGATACCATGGCTATAACAATATCAAGATTTGCCCTTTGAGAGCACAGATTGATCTGACATAAGCATGACAAAGGAAAAATTCCCTTAGCTCTGTTTGATTCCAGACAAGAGTCAAAGTTAACCTTTGTTTTGGAACAGCCAAAGTCCCACATTATTCACAGGGCATAATAGGCAGGCTCAGGATTTACCAGGTAGAAAAATTTTCCTTCTCAGAGAATAAATAGCACTTTGAGAAAATGAGTCAAGAGGCTTCTATTATCACATCCCCTCAACTTTCCCAAGTACCAACAGCTGCCAGATAACACTCCCTTGGAATAGCACATGGCATTTTCCTTGAAAGACAGATTATTGGCTAAATGACAATTTAGACAATAACTGAAATTAAAACTCAAAAAATTATCAAGTTACAGTCACAAGAGATTTTGTCAAATAACATTTTACTAAACACAGTTTAGCGTTAATTTTATTGTTTTCATGTTGTTAAAATAACAGTTAACAATGAGCACATAGAAGGCCTTATCTTATTCATTTTTCTAGTTTAAATCCATCCTAAAGCAGAAATCAATCAAATTAGGAATTAAAAGTAACCATATTCTAGAGTTTCAAATACATGGTGAATACATGATATCTCACTCAAAACCCAGAAAAAATGCTGATTACTGTAAGACCCTAGACTAACAAAAATCTGTATCTGAAGGTATTAGATATTAATCCCTTAAAAAATCATTAAATCTAGGGTCTGTTGATACTAGATTGGCCCCAAAGGTGTAATTTCAATACATACTATTCCTGGTACAATTTCATAATTTTCATAAATGTTGGATAAACAATTTATCAGATTAAAAACTTACTCTTTACTATAACAAACTGGTAGGTCCCTTCATTTTGACTGCGAATGGTACCAGTTTTGCATTAAACCACTTCACTACTTTAGAACTTTACAGAAAGCTGTCAGCAAGGCTGATAAGATCTTATGACCCTTCCTAAATAGAAAGTCACAGGGAACTTCACATTCTGGATTAGGTAAAAAATGAGCATCATATTAATATTTAAAACCCATATAAAATAGACAGGATCAGTGTTCAGAAAAGAACACAAAAAAAGGAAATATTGGTAATATCAAATTAAGTGTAATATATTGTATATTAGAAGGAACAAATCATGTGTGATGGAGCCACACCTTCACATGCAATCCCCAATTATTGGTCTTCTTTCTGTATAGAAATGTTCATGCTTGCTGATGATTTGATAGATCAAGATAAACCTTTTTTGAAACTCAACATTAACTAGGATCCAATATGTCTATTTCTTTTGGTTTGACTAAGCTTATTTGTTATAAGCGAGGGCTGTGGTGGGGAAGAAAGGAGGAGAGCTTACAGTTGCATCAAAGTGAAAAAAAACTGTTGTCTTTGTCTCTATTGATACCATAGTATAATTCATGCCAGCTCTATATCATCATGGTGGGATTAGATGCAAATGCCAGTTTTTGTTGGATTTGATTTCTTGTAGCTCATGAATTTTTTTTTGCTTTATAGGTAGTAAGAATTGGTGCCTTCTGGATCCCTCCAATTCATGGGGTTATCTAGATCTGTAGTCAGCAAGTTGGAATCTTGAAACTTTGGGGCAGACAACCTCAAAAGAAAAGTTTAGGAAACTCGAATTCTTGCAAAAATGAAGACCAAAAATTCTGCAAGGATTCAGAAATCATCTAATGATCTAAGCTTCTCATCTGCAGATGAGTCAACTCCAGATTCAGAGAGTGAAGCTACCTAAGATTGTGTAGTGTCATTGTAGGGACTTGAACCTACATAATCTGACTCCAATGTATTTTTTATCCTCCAAGATTCATGCAACTAACATTTATCAAGTAAGATAGGATGACAAGTTTGGGGGAAGATGATGAAGGAAGGAATGAAATAAACATACCTTCTACATGCCAAGTACTGTGGTAAGTGCTTTACAAATATTACCTCATTTGATCATCACAAGAACCCTGGGAGGTAGGTGCTATTATCCCAATTTAGCAATTGAGGAAACTGAGGCAGATAAAAGTTAAGTGACTTCCCTAGGGTCATACAGCTAGTAAGTGGCTGAAGTTAGTTTTGAACTCAGATCTTTCTGACTCCAAGCCAAGCACTCTGTCCACTAGGGTCACTCAGCTGCTTGAGGCAGGGTCCTCATACCCCTCAAATCATACCTCACATGCAAGAGTGTATTGGTAAATGTTTAACAACTGACTCTCAAAAAAATGTATTCATGACATACTTTTAATTTAATAATAATTTAATAACTTTAAGTTTAATGTGCATTATTAGCATTTTCTCTGTCACTTAAGTTTAAGCAAAACAGTAAGTCAAGTTTTGATTAGTAGCATTTGTTGAATTATGATGTATGAATGCTCGCAGTGAAAATGTAACAGTTCACTCTAGTGAGCCCATTCATCTGGCTCCAGTGCACGTCTGCCCAAATAACTGACTACCATCACAGTAATAGACTTGCCTATTCACAGACTTGCCCTTCATTCTAAGAGACCAAGTAAGCATACTAAGTCAATTTGGAAATACTATGCTAGCTATAAATATACTGGAATAGTATTGTGAGGTAAGAAATTATGAAGGGCACAATTTCACAGAGACCTGGGAAGACTTGTATAAACTACTACAGAGTTAAATGAATAGAACCAGTAGGAAAACAAAAACAATGTTGTGAAGACAAGCAACTTTGAAAGACTTAATCAATGACTTGATCAATGAATGCAATGACCAGTAATGATTGCCAGAGGACTCATGGATAAACATGCTTCCAACCTCCAGACAGAGAGGTGATAGACTTGGTTGAGACTCAGACATTTCTTTGGACATGGCCAATGTTAGAAATTATTTTCCTTGACTATGGATATGTTAGAAGTTTTGTTTTTAAAAAAAAAGTGTTTTTTTCTTTCTTTTTTTTCCAATGGGAGAGAAGTGAGTTTTTGTTAAATGGAAAAATAAATCAAAATTGGTTAGCTTGTTGCTATCATTTCCTCTCTTCTTTGACATTTCCTGAAGCTTTTTCTTAAAATCTACACAGAGACCAAAACGTGATACTGCCCTCCCTGCTGAAAAAGTATCATATGATATCAAGAACATGTGGTCAGCATGATTAATCTGAAAATTACAAGAAAACTAGTTATCCCCCAGGGAATACTTCCAGGTCCCCTTCTCCCAGTATCTGCTGCACAACCTCTCTCTGAGGTTGACTGTCACTTCTCATTCCATTCTTTGCCCTATCCCGGCCTCTCACTAGAAAGAGATTTGTACTAAATAAGTAGAAACTCCATTTTTAAGTGGGAGCCCAGCTGTGCTTGCTGGCTGATGGAGGAACACTTTGTCCAGGGTCTGCATTATCCCAGTGAACAGTACACAGTGTCAGTAATTCCTCTGACAGTGACTAATGAGGACAGAGATTAGTCAGTGTTTCAATGGCCTGAGTGTGCTTAGTTCCATAGATGTGATGTACAGATAGACTTGTCTTTTAATGAGCTTTAGGGAACAACATAACCTCACTGAAATAAAAGCCTATTGTTCCAGGGCACAGCAGGGGTCCAGAGACTGCTTATTAGGTTTGAAATCTGTTTATATAAAACAGTGCCTTCTGAATATGAACACTAACAAATCAGTGAGAGGTGGCTTTGTAGAGCTGGTTGTTTGGCTGGTATGGAAGCAGTCCCTCCCGGTGGAATTTTTCTTTGAAGACAAGGGAGGAAAGATGTTCTTAATGCATTTGAAGTGCTTTTTAAAACTTTTTATTGCACATATGCCTGTTATGTATATATAGGTATATGCCAACACAAGCTGCAATGCTTAAAGGCTTTATGGTTTCTTGTGTGGGCCTTTCTAAGACAGCTAGGTGGTGCCATAGTGCACAGAGTGCTGGGCCTCCAGTCAGAAAGACTCATCTTCTTGGGTTCAAATCTGGCCTCAGACACTTATTAGCTGTATGACCCTAGGCAAGTCACTTAACCCTGTTTGTTCAGTTTCCTCATCTGTAAAATGAGATGGAGAAGGAAATGGAAAATCACCCCAGTATCTTTGCCAAGAAAACCTCAAATGGGGTCTCAAAGAGGTGAATATGACTGAACAAGTGGGTCCTCTTTCCCTCTACCATCCCATATGTTAGATAGATAGTTATCATGAGCTTCTATGGCCAAAAAGATTCACCCACTGCTGGACAGCCTTCTCATGACAAAACTTTCTGCATTTAGCTAGACAGCTTCTTGGAATATGGCCAGCTCATCCTTAGGTCCAACCAGCCTCTGCAAAATGCTGGGAGCTTCCAGAGCTTTTGTTCATCAGCCACAGCCTTTGAGAGCCCCAGGTCAACTCAACACCTAATTTTTTAAAAATTTGGAGTCAGAGGGCCTATGTTCAGATCTCAGCAATGCCACCTATGTGACCTTAGATAAGTCACTTAGTCTCAGTTTCTCCATCTGTAAGATAAGGGAGTTAGAAAAGAAGGCTTTTGAAGTTTCTTCTAATTCTCTAACCCTGTAATCCTGTGAAGCACAAAATACATATATATATGAATTTATATAGGTATACATACACATTATATGTATATATGTATGCATTGTAGACATACACATATGTATATAATCATAGGAGATATGTGTGTATAAGTAACAATAATAAGCAGTGATATCAGGCCCAGAGAGGCTAGGACACTCTTCTCCCTATCGACTAAGGGGTACTTCTCAGCTTTAGACCCATTCCTGCACAGGCTGGGTTTCATCCTGGGTTTCATCCTGGGGGAGCCCAGACTCTGGAAGGAGGCTCTGGGCTCTGTTTCTCAAACTCTCAGGTTTTTTTTATGACCCTTTCCCTTACCCCTCGGGAGAAATTACTTGAAGTTTAATTTTATGGCATCTGGTTTCTTTCCTAAATGAGAGATGGGGCATAGAAACATTTAGTATACAGTAGAGATTAGGAAGACAGCAGCCAATATATTTTCTCCACCTAACATAAAAGACTGACACAAGAAACTCAAAAGCTCAAACTAACAAAGACTCAAACCAGGACCTGGTAACCTGAGAACTACCGTTTCTTTCCCTCTGGGAAGTGGAGAATTAAAAGCATCAAAATGTAAAGTAGTTTGGGAGAATGCTGAATTGGCCTTTCAACTTTACCTTGGTTCTGCACTGTCTAAACAATTCTCTCTAGACCCAAATCTCTTTCCAAAGTAGGCTTATCCTCATACCAGCAGTCATATTCACCAAGAAGAACACAAGTGCAAAACACTCTTCTTCCTGCCAACCATACCTAACTTAAGGATCCAGGACCTCTCAACCCCTCATATTCATCAGGCTACCTCCAAAGCAGGAAATATCTCTCTTTGGTTAAGTACCACAAGAGGGGGGATGTGGCAGCAGGGAATTTTAAAAGGGTAAATATAATTTGTGACTTGGAAAGGAGAGATCGGAGAAAGCTTCAAGGAACAAACGACATTTGAGTAGGTCCTAGAAGGACGGTTGGAATTCAAGAAGGTAGAAAAGGGCTAAGTGTATTCTAGGCATGGAAAATGGCCTGAGAAAAGACAAGAAAGAAAGTAGAAGGACACTTGATACAAATAATATGGCTGGCTTTGATATGATTGGGTCAGTATGGTAGATCTGAAACTAAAAATTCCATCCTACTCAAAAATCTTACAATTTCCAGAAGAAACATTCTTTATTAGAAAATAAATATTAAATGTTTATTTAAACATCTAGTACATATTTGAAACTGTAGCAATATGGACTGGACCTATAATGTCATTGGTTTAGGAAACCTCAAGCTGAGGAAACTCCCTCTCCCAATGCAAGTTTGCCCTTTTTTTTTTCTGTAATGTAGCATTAGAGTTTCCTTCAGCTCTCCAGGGTTAAATGACTTGCCCAGGTTCACACTGTCAATTTTTGACAGAGGCAAAACTTACTCAGTTTTTCCTGGACCAGAGGATAACTCTCTATCTACTACACCATAATGTCTCTCCTTTGACACTGTAATCTACAAAAATTATAAAACAAGGACCTTGTGCATAAGCAACTTATAACTGAGCTACCCCTTTGCTTGCTTCCTCCAATATAATTCCTTTTTTTTTTTTTTGGCAAGGCAAGGCAAGGGGGTTAAGTGACTTGCCCAGGATCACACAGCTAGTAAGTGTCAAATGTCTGGTCTAAGCCTGGATTTGAACTCAGGTCCTCCTGACTCCAGGGTCTAACTGCCCCAATATATTTACTTCTAAGAGAATTTAAGGCAGCTTTCAATTGAGTTGGGAGAAAAAACATTCAAAAGAGTGCATGTTTTTGTGTGTGTGTATGTGTATGTGAGAGAGAGGGTGAAAGACAGAGAGAAAGACATAGGACAGAGATAGAGAGGCAGACAGAAACAGATGGACAGAGACAGAGGAAGAGAGACAGAGACAGAAAAAGAAAATCCACTCTCATTCTTACATCACACCCTTCAATATCATGATGTTTAAAATCATGTCAGATTTTATTAGCATACTTAATATTGTCATTTAGTCATTTCGATCATGTTTGACTCTTCATAACCACATTTGGGCTTTTCATGGCAAAGCTAGTAGGATGGTTTGATATTTCTTTACCTAGCTCATTTTACAGATGAGGAAACTGAGACAAACAGGGTAAAGTGACTTGTTCAGGGTCCCATAATTAGTAATATCTGAGGCTGGATTTGAACTCAGATGTTTCTAACTCCAGGCCCTGCATGCTATCCATTTTGCCACCTAGCTGCCCAGCATACTTAATATTATAGGAATTTTTTTGTAATATTTACAAAATACAGATGCCTTTTCTGAAAAAACATCACATCAAACAGACCTAGTGCCAAATGGGTAGAGAATCTGTGAAAATATCTTTTGGACGATTGTTGGATCCTTATTAACAAAATGGATTCCCTGTGGGTTATTTGTTGGGCCATGGAAGCAGGCCTTCTAATACAGAATTGAACAGCATAATAACATTCATTGAAAAGTAATTCAAAATGCATCCTGTCATGTATATACATATACTCAAACACATACACCATCTCTCAACAGTAAGAAAATTAACAAATTGTACCTATATTGATACTTCACAAATTTAATACTTCATTTCTTTAACTATGGAATCTTTTTTTAATATTGGGTTCTACTGTGGGTAGCTGGGTCTTTTAATTAAGCCCAGGTCTATGAATTGAAATTATCACATCTACTAAGGTCATCAAAATAATATTGGTAGAACCTGAATCACAGTGTGAAAAGACATCAAAAAAAATATAATATCCTGTTTTCTCACTTTAAAGATGATAAAATTGAGATCAAGGGGAGTTGGGTGACCTGCCTCAGATCTTATGACTCCAAATTCACTGTTTTCCCCCACTCCATGTTATCTTCCTTACATCATGTTTTCTCTACCACAAAATGTAGACAATTGAGCTTCATTTTCTTTTTTTCCCCTTTTTCTATTCACAATACTCAAAGTGCCTGTGGTCAGTTTAATTTTTTTTAAATCGTTTGACAACATTGATAGATGATGGAAAATGCTGTCCAAATCCAGAGAAAGAACTATGGTGTCTGAATGCAGATCAAAACATACTATTTTCTCTCTTTTTTTTTCTCTTTCATGTGTTTTTTTTCATTTTGTTCTGATTCTTCTTTCACAACATGACTAATGTGGGAATATGTTTAATATGATTTTATATGTATAGCTCATATCAGATTGCATGCTGTCTTGGGGAGGAGAGAGTGAAGGGAGGGGAAAAAATTTGGAAATCAAAATCATATAAAAGTGAATATTGAAAATTTAAAATAAATTTTAAAAAACCAAAAAAAAGAAAGAAAAAGAGACTAAACCAGGGCATCAACAACCCATGCTATATTCTACTATCTCAATTCTGTCAACAAATGAATTACAAAAACATTAAAAAAAATCATCTGAGAAGCAAAATATCAATATGAGCACAAGATCCCAATTTTCTTATCATTGAGGGATATTAGCTGTTTGAGGGATATTGGTCACATCATAACTTTGGATGTTATTTTAAATATTCTAGAATAATGTGTATTTAGAAAACATGCTATTACTACTGAGAATTCCAGATCTGAGACTATTCACTAAAAATCTGAACCTGAGTAGAAGATAGGGACAGAGAAGTTATTTTATCCATTTTTTTAGGCTTCTACTTGCCTTAGGAAAATCATGAGAACTGGTTCTCAGTCTCAAATTAGCCGAAGATTATCAAAAGACTAGGACAGGTGGCTTAACCTCTCTGCTCTGTTTTTTTAATATACAGAGATAATAACTGCTGGAACTGTTCCATTGTATGTTCTGAACAAAATACAAAATGAAATAGATGTGAAAATCTTTGAAAAAATGTGATACAAAAGCGACTCATTGGCATCATACTCCCTATCTCCTCCACTCAACAACTTGGTCAAAACATGGCTTTTCCCCTAACCAAGGGCATCCCTTCTACTTCTACCACTTATCCTATCCTCTCCAGTTACCTTCATCAGATTGCTTCTACAATCATTACCAAGCTAGCTCTGTCAGTCTCTCCTTTGTCTACTGGTTCTTCCCTTGATGACTACAAACATGCTCATATAACCCCTGTTCCAAAGCCCACATGTATGGGACTATCTCCTTATTGGTGGACATGAAGCCTCTGCCCTACATGAGAGGCTAGGTCCAATTGGCAGGAGTTGAGAGAGCTCCAGTCTTTGCCAGTTGCTTTTGGGACTCTCCAAATTGGACAACTTTTTGAGTCTCTGTCAGAACTCTTCAGGGCCAGTCCTCTTTGAGGACTCTTCAAGCAGAAGCCTCCTTTCAGAACTCCTCAAGCTTCAAGTTTTTAAACATTAAGTTGTTTCTGGCTTCCAGATTCAAGAGAAGAGATAGAAAAGACAAACCCCACTTCAGGTTGCAGAAGGAAAAGATTTACTCTGGGAAGACATGAGAGGAATGAAGCAGTGTCCATCATGTCTCTAGTCCCAACCTGCTATTCTAGAGACTTTCATCAGTTCCCCCTTGGGTGCAATCCAAGAGACTGTCTCTTTATTTGAGCCGAGTTTCCTCATTCCCAATTAGAGAGCTTCTTTATCCTATATTGTCTGGTATATATTCTCCTATGCATACCTTCTCTTATTTTCTGTTTTGCTAATGATTTGGGTAAATGGATTTATTTGCTATTTGCTATTTGTGTTCATTGTGGAGCTGGTATTAGATATAGAAGGAATCAAACCTTGGATATAGAGCTTGAGGTCCCCCCTTCTCTGCAAAATGAAAATGTAATCAGGAGTTATATGGCACCCACTCATAGTCCCTAGAAGAACAATATCTTAGGGGGCAGATAAAGATACATCTAGCCTAGTACTACCTCTCTGAGGGGCCTCTGGACCCCACTTCCTGATTTCCCTCCTGGCAGGAATAAAAGTATCTCTTGGAGAAGGGGGATGTGGAGAAGAGGCTAGAGATGTCTATTCTGCCTCCCTTTGAGTTATATGACAGGCCTCCTCAACACATGTGGAGCCTCACTACACATGTGGGGCCCATTACTGTCAACCCTTACTCTCATTTCTCACTTTTTCTTGAAAAACAAAACAAAATGAAACAAAAAAGCCTCATTTAGCAAAATCATCCTCTCAGTCTGTTGTTCCATAACTCAATTCTCTTTTGCAATTCCTAGAAAAAACTTTCTGTACTCATTGCCTCCACTTACTCTTCTCTCACTCACTTCTCAACCCTTTTTCTCTCTCTCTTCCAGGCTTATCACTCAACTGACATTTCTTTCTCCAAACCTACCAATGATATGTTAATTTCCAAATCCTTTCCTTGACCTCTCACCAGTATTTGATTCTAATGACCACCATTTTCCTTCTTGATATTTTCTTCTCCCCGGGTTTTCATGGTATTACTCTCTCTTAATTCTCCTCCTACCTGTCTAGATACTCCTCAGTCTCTTTTACTAGATCACCATCAGGAGTATGTACCAGGCCTTTTCTCTTCTCTCTAATCCTAGCAGTGACCTCATTAGCTCTGTTGAATTAAATTATCATCTCTTTCCGATGACTCCCCCATCTATATACCTAGCCCTAATCTCTCTTCTTAACTTCAGTCTCCCACCACTAACTCTTAGCCACTTTTCACTAGATGACCTGTTGGCATCTCATTAAACCAGGGATCATGATGCTATACCCCAGCTTACAGAGCTCTAGTGACTCCCAATTATCTTTAGGACAAAATAAAAGACTTCTCTGTTAGGCATTTAAATCCCTTCACAAACTGACTCCAGCCTGCCATTCCAAGTTTATTATACTTTCTGCTGGCAGTCTTCATATACAACATTCCCTCTCTCATTCCTTGCCTTCATACAAGCTGTCCTCCATGACTAGAAGGTACTCCTTTCATCTCTTAGAATCCCTACTCTGAAGCTGTGGTATATGAATGTAATGGAAGACTATTGTGCTATAAGAAATGATGAACAGGCAGATTTCAGAAAAACTTGGAAAGACTTACATGAACTGATGCTGAGTGAAGTGAGTAGAATCAGCACAACATTATACACAGTGACAGGAATATTGTACAATGATCAACTATGATTGACTTAGCTCTTCACAGCAATATACTGATGCAAGACAGTTCCAAAAGACTCATAATGGAAAATGCTATCCACATCCAAACAAAGAACTGATGGAGTCTGAATGCAGATCAAAACATGCTATTGTCACTTTGGGTTGTGTGTGTGTGTGTCTGTGTGTTTCCTTTTGTTCTATTTCTTCTTTCACAACATGATTAATGTGGAAATATGTTTTACATGATTGTACAAGTATAACCTATATCAGTTTGTTCACTGTCTTGGGGATTTGGAAGGGAAGGAGGCAGGGAGAAAAATTTGGAACTCAAAATCTTATACCAAATAAATGTTGAAAATTGTCTTTACGTATTAATTGGGAAAAGATTAAATGCAAAAAAAAAAAAAAGAATCCTTGCTTCCCTTCAAAGCTGGGCTCCATGTCACAAGTTTCTCCCCATTCCAGACCATTCTCTACACACGTAGCAAAGTGATTTTCCTAAAACATAATTATGACCATGTCACCTGAATATTTAGCAAACTCAACTGTTCTTTTACTACTCCTCTGTTTGACATTTGTAATTATTCATAATCTGACCTCTCCCTGGCTCCTCAGTCTTCTCACACATTACTCCTTTCCATGATATTCTATGCTGTAACGATACTGGTCTATTTACTATTCCTGCAACACAATGATTGCTCCATTTCCCATTTATGTGTTTTCACCCTGGTTGTAGGTGGAAGGCTCTCTTTGCTCACATTTGCCTCTTAGGATCTCTGGCTGCCTTTGGCATTTAGCTTAAGGTCAACCTTCTGCAGAAGGCCTTTCCCACTCTCCTGTAGTTGCTAATGCTTTCCCCTTTAAGGCTGTAATACAACTATTCTGTATGTAACTTATATGTTCCTATTTAAATACATGTTGCCTCTCCCATTAGAATGTAAGCTCCTTGAGGGCAGGGATTATTTGTTTTTTCTTTGTATTCCCAATGCTTAGCACAGTCCTTGATACATAGTAAATTTTTAATAAATGTTTGTGATTGACTGATTAATTAAGAGTCACTAAGAGCCAACTCTCCATTAAGCCTTTCTAGATACGCCCAAATGTCTCTATCAAGTTACTTAATATTTACCTTGTACATATTTTGCATTTTTTTCTTTATGTGTTGTTTTCCACATAAACTCCTTGAGATAAGGCACTATTTCATTTTTCCCTTTGTATCTCCAAACCCAGCAAGATCTCTGGCACATTGTAGGCACTTAATAAGTGCTTGTTTTTTATTTGCTAATATACTCAGGAAATTATATTGGGTCTTAGTGGCCTACAAGAGAAAGGGCAACTTTTTTTTTAACTAGCATGAAAAGCCTCATTTGAGATTGGTTTTCTTCCCTATTTCCAACAAAGCACTAGCAAATATAGCTTGCTAGACACAGAGTGAGTAATTGCCTCCTTCTGCCATACTCTGCTTCTCTGCTGTAACTGGACTTATGCCCAGGAGCTGTCTGAAGGGGGTTTCCTGATGCCAAAAGTTGTGTTTTGGACACCAGTCAGTTCACATGCATTGTCAGCACAAAGGTTCTTATCATATTCCCTATACACTGGAGAAGAGATATATGCAGCATATAGCTCTCAGTTACCACTTGCACAGTCCTCAGGAACTTTTGAACCAAGTCTATGTTATGGGGTGAGGGATGAAAAGAAAAATCTAGGAGAAATGTTATGGTCATATGTGTGGCCAATTTCCTATGTGTTCTGGCAAATGTATACATGGGTATATATACATATATACATATGTGTGTATGTGTGTGTGTGTGTGTGTGTGTGTATATATATATATATATATATATATATATATATATATATATATATATACACACACACACACACACACACACACATACATACACACACACACACATCTTGGGGAATTTTAACCTTAAATAAGTCTCCTTTTTTCCTTCAAACACATTAAAAATAAAATTAGAAATGAGTGATAAAGATGATAGAAACTAATGGACAAGATGACTGTGAAGTGATCGTAAGGAAAACAATTCCTATTGAATACTTTTCAGTTTTGCTTAAGACCCATCCTGCCTGTACCAGTCATTATATCTCACAAAATCATAGCTTTAGAGCTTTAAGGGACTTTGGTTCAGTTGTTTTTCAACTGTGTCTAACTCTCTGTGACCCCATTTGGGTTTTCTTGGCAAATATACTGGAGTCTGAGGCAAACAGAGTTAAGTGTCTTACCTAGGGTTACACAGGCAGTTATGTGTCTGAGGGCCAGATTTCAACTCAAGAAGATGATTCTTCCTGACTCCAGGTATGGCAATTCATCCACTGTCATCTACCCAAGACAGGACTTCAGAGTCCATCTAGTCCAATCACCTGAGAAAACTGAGATTCAGAGAGGTAAAATTATAATGTCCAAAGTCATGTGGGCAGTAGCTGACAGAGAAAGGATTTGAATTCAGTTCTTCTGCCTCTAAATCCAGTCTTTATCATACCTGTTTGGCAGAAAAAGTGAAAAGCAGATTAAAAAAAGAACATGATGAAAACAGAATGTTTTTTAAGCTCATTTTAAAAAAGGAAATTTTGAAACATCTTAGTTTTTGCAATAACTATTCAGCTGCGTTGTAGCTCATGCTAATAGTATTGAAAGCATTAACACTGAGATGGTCTGCCATTTTAATAACTAACCATTTGGGCTGAGAAGCTCACTATCTCAGGATAGTGAGAGCTATCCTGAGAGAGTTCTGATTAATCTTTCATCATTGCATTAATTAAAGCCCACTCCTTGGACACAATGGCATGGATACAAATAAAAAAGAATCATCACTTTGAGAGAAATCCCTGTGGTTAAGGGAAGGAACAGGAAAGATAGGCAAACTTCAGCTTGTTTGAAATTGGATGAGCAGCCGAAGTGGCAACTTATTTGAATGGTGATTCATCTGAAGTCCTAAAAGAACATGACCTAAAAAGAAAGGGGCCCTATAGACCATAATATTTAGAAGCAATTTATAAGTGAGCACCTCATTCACACTTGGATCTACAGATTCTCCTCTTCAGTTGCTTCATTGCCATCCTGGAGAAACCTCTGCCCCAAAGGCCTCCTTCCCAGTTGGTGACTGCCTTCCCAATATGATCATTTTAGGAAAGATCTCTGTTACGCTGAGCAAGCTAAGCCATCTGGTCAGCTAGTGGCACATTTGCATATCAGCAGATGACTGCTGGTTCTCTCAAGGATGATGCTGTCCTGCTGGCTCAGGTGCAAACCCCCATGCTTGAGTAGCCTGGTCATGGTGGAGGGAAATTTTGCCTGAAACAAGACATGAATGAAGAAACTAGGAAAGTGAGCAGAAGTGGAGAGGCAGTCCTTTACCCCTTGTGTGTATCCTGTATTTATCAGCTTCAGTGCAGCTGTGCTCTCTCTTCCCTTAATCATAAAAATCCTGGGGGCAACTAGGTAATACAGTGGATAGAACACCGGCCTAAGAGTCAGGAGGACCTGAGTTCAAAACCAGCCTCAGACACATAACACTTACTACCTGTGTGACTCTGGGCAAGTCACTTAACCCCAAATGCCTCACAAAAAAAAAAATCCTGAGTCACCTTTTACTTCCAAGGGGAGGACCTCCTATGTGTGGAATGCATGCCCCTTCCACATGTTAAACAGTGGCGGTCAAAGGGAAGCGTCTTCAACTAGTCCCTGGAGATGGCAGAAATGGAAATAGCCACTTTCTTAACCCATGGATAACATTGCTTTCATATGTTGGGGTGGGAATAGAAATACATAGCTCCTCTATGGCTAACTGTACAACTTTCTGATCATTAAGTGATGTTGTGCCATTAAAAAAAAAAGCCCCTCACTCATTTATTCCTGGACTTTCTCTAGATTTCTCTACCTTCTCCCCTGCTGGCCTTCCTTCTCGAACAACTTCTAGTCCTCTTTCTTGTGTGATCTTCCCCATTAGAATGTAAGCTCTTAAGGGTAGGGACTGTTACCTTGGATTTGTATCCAAATTTAGCACAGTGCCTCATAAAAAATAAATGCCTAATATATGTTTTATCTATTTACCTAAAACAGGACATAATGTAAATATCAAGTGGCAAATGGCCAAAAAAATTGTGGCCCATGAATGTAATAGAATATGAGTATTTTGTAAGAAACAATGTATATGAAGAGGTCAGAGAAGCATGAAAAGACAGATTCTATGACCTGATACAAAGGGAAATGAGAAAAATCAAGAAAACAATATGCACAATGACTGCAACAATATAAATCAAAAGAATAAGAAGATAATTGAAACTGAATGATGTGAAATTATAATGACCATGCTTGGCCCCAAAGAGATGAGATTGTATTTCTCTCCTTTCTTTACAGCGTTGATAAGCAACAATGAATGTGAAATGCTACAAATAATCTCAAATTTAATCAATGTGTTGAGTACTTTTGCTGACTTTCCCCATCCTCCTCTTTGTTGTAAAGAAATGACTGGGAAGAAAAGGAATATATTAGGAAATCTCAAAACAAAAACCTTTAAAAAAATTTTAATGTCACTAAGTGCAAATATGGACTTAAGGGAAGACAATGATCCTGCATCTGAGTTAGATTTTCCACTATGACTTTAACATGATGGTGACATAGTAATAGAACAATACGCTAATAGTTTTGTAATTTAAGGAACAGTGTCTATTTTGATGTTTTTCAGTTGACAATATAAGCATTACATCAATCTTCCCTTTCCATTTTATCACATTTTCATATACTTTTATCTTCCTTTGATGAGAAAAAAATGGAGAATACATCTTTACATATATACATATACATATATATGTGTGTGTATACACATATATACATACATATATATAAGTTCTGCTTTTGGCTTCACTCTGCCTCTTGATTTACATTCATTACATATATGTATAAGATTCATACACACATGTATACACACATACATACATATGTGTATAGTATATATGTGTGTGTTTAGAAGAATGAACCTAAATATGTACCAATGGCAGGAAATTAGGCTAAGAAAAAGCAGAACTTGTGTATGTGTGTGTATGTGTGTGTGTGTGTGTATACATACACATTCTGTTATCTTTCAGTGACTTTAAATCATTCTTACTTTTTTTATTCAGTTTATAATTCGAGTCATCTTGCTCTGACACCTCAGCCAGTCATTTGAACTCACATTCCCTCTTGCCACACACAAATGAGCATCATTAAAGTATCCAAGTGTTCATTAAAGTCCCATGAATATACAATTTTGGTAAAGTCAACATTCTTTGGATTTAAGGAAGTCTTCAGGCAGATATTCTGTAATAGAATACAACCTTACAGACATCATAAGATCAAAGATTTAGATGTGAAAAGGAGGTTATATAATCTAACTCCCTCATTCTGAAGATGAGAAAACTGAGCCTTAAGGAGGTTAAATGATTTGCCCAGAGTCATAACACAGCTCTCATGGAGGGTAGGAGTATTTAAACTCAGTTTCTCTGATATCCACTTAATCTTCAAAAGGGACTCAAGGAGCAGAGGAAGGGGAGAGTGAAGAGAAACAAAAGGAAAGAGAGAAGAGCCATTGATCTCTCAGGAGGAGTTTGGGGAAAATAAATGATTTTTGGCTATTTTCTATTTGCCCATAAGCAGAAAGTAGGACAGCATCTAATGAGTAACACCTTTTATATTGGACTTGGTGTAACATCACCTAAACTGGATATTTTAAAAAGTATTTGTTATCATAATGAAGACAATATCTGAAGATTCTCAATCTACTACGTAAGCTAAATATATTATCTGAAGATTCTCAATCTACTACGTAAGCTAAATATATTTCTACCCAATCTTCACATTGACTTTACTCAATAGGAGCAAAATCAATATTATTGGCAGTTATGAACTTGTCAAGGTAAGAATGAAACCCCAGATAAGCACTACTGCATGACCACTGGTGTTATTCAGAAACAACTAAACAAAAACATTTATCCAGGATCTCTAAGGCAAATTACCCATTTCATGGGAAAACCATGAGCAAGTCACTCATTTCAGGCCAGAATTTTGAAATTTAATCAGCAAGTTGATGGAATCAGTATTCACGTATGTAAAAATGTCAATGAGGTATATTATCAACTAGATTTTTTTTATTTATTTTTGCTCATTGTTGATTTGGAGAGCCTGTTTAAGTAGTAAAAGAAAATTCCAAATAGATCACGTAACCTTTCAAAATCATCTTTGAAATATAACAAAATCTCCCCAACAATGTAAGCTTCTTCAGGATAGGGTCTTTTATTTTTGTCTTTGAATCCACAGTTCCTTGCATACAGCAGACATCAAATAAATGCTTATTGAATTTTAAAAACACAAATTGATTTGTGGTCTCAGCTTGAAACTTTTCTACAGTGATATAGATCACAACTCTTCCTTGCTGCCTATCTTGTAAAACACTTGTCTCCTATCAATGCACTATAGATGGAACTACCCTCATCAGGTGACCAGCCTATCTTCCTTTAAGGTATACAATTTCTTCATAACATCTTTGCAGTTTCTCATTTGATAAGTGTTTTTCAGCCAGTTCACATCCATCATGTGTTGCTCCATTGTACTGATACTCATTCTTAATTCTTTTTTTTTTTAAGGCAATTGGGGTTAAGTGACTTGCCTAGGGTCAGACAGCTAGTAATTGTCAAGTATTTGGTCTAAGGCCATATTTCAACTCAGGTCTTTCTGATTTCAGGGCTGGTGCTCCATCCACTGCGCCATCTAGCTGCCCCCTCATTCTTAATTCTTTTAAAAAAAATTGATATTATGTGCCATAGAAACAGTAGAAAATTGGTACTAATTCCTCGAAGGATATATATACACACACACAGAGATACATATATATACATACACTTATTTATATGTGTATATATGTATATATTATATATAATACACAATACACAGACACACACATATATATATGATATATATATATATATCATATATATACACACACACACACACACACACACACACACACAGAGGTTACCTTGAAACTTGCATAATAGGCCCTATTTTCTGCCCCCTGATGGCTATGCCTATATGTGTGAATGTGTGTGTGTGTGTGCATGTGTGTTAGCACAATATAATCCAATTTACTTTGTGTGCATGTGTATATACATATGTATGTCATATCTATATTGGTTTCCATGTTGAGGGTTACTAAATAAGTTATGGACACTGGATCTGTAAGAGGCCAACACTCTGGATTTGTGAGATGCTAGCTCAGATTTGAACCAATGTTTACTTCTCCTGTTTAGACACCATTAGCCACAGGAGGACAGAAGCATATGTACATCCTGCAGACTTTCATTTTCATTTGTATATGTATCACAGGTATAGGTTACTCACCCCACTTCTCTTGGTTCTTATTCTTTGGGTTCATTAAACCTATACCCATAAAGGTCTAGAGACTTAAGGATTTTAAAATTTATTCTGAATTCTGAATTTCTAAAACTTCTTGGTTTCCACTATTTTGTGTGTGTTTATGTTCTACTTCACTTAGTAAGTGAGGAGTAAAAGATTTAAACATTTTTTGCTGTACTATTAGGACAAAACACTAACTTGTTTTTCAGTTGTTCTGTTGTGTCCGACTCTATGTGACCCCGCGGACCATAACTCATCAATATTTGGAAAAGATTCTGACGTGGTTTGCCATTTCCTTCTCTAGCCTATTTTACAGGTCAGGAAACTGAAAACGAGAATTAAGTGGCTTGCCCAGAGTCACACACTTAGTGTCTGAGGTGGGATTTAAACTCAGCTTTTCCAGGCCCAGCACTCTATCCACTGAGCCACTTAGCTGCCTCTTCCTATTTACCATGTAATCATTGGGTATACTTTTGTTCTGGTTTTGTTATATTTTGCATCTATTCACGACTTACCATGTTTCTGTCTTCTTTGTATTCATTTTTTTTCATATAGTACAATGATATCCTATTACATTTATGTGTCACAATTTCTTTAGTAACTTCCCAATCAACTCTTTTTAGTTCCTTTCTATTACAGAAAATGCTACTGCGATTACTTGGGTGCATATTGGACCTTTCCATCTTTGAGCTGCTTGGGATCTATATCTACCAATGGAACCTCTCAAAATAAAAGTAGTAGACATACATTAGTCCTTCTCAGAATAATTTCAAATTGATTTCTAGAATGGTTGAACTAATTTCACAATTTCACTAATATTATATTAGTGTGTCTACCTTCCCAGCATCCCTCTAACATTGACTATTTCTACCTTTTGAGACCTTTGCCAATTTAGTAGAAATGTGAAACCTCAAGTTATTTTGATTAACCTTTCTCTTATATTAGGGATTTGGGGCAATCTTTCACAGTTATTAGTTTTTTACAAATTCGGATACCTTGGTTACATAAATTTTTAGTTTTAAGTTTCATTTTTTTTCTGATACTACTACTAGTTCCATTACAGTCAATCCATGGCAGACTCTTTCTGCTCAACCCCATGATTCCATTGCACTCTCTGGAGCATGAAGTAAAAAAACAAAAAATCCCTCACTACACACTTGTGTCTTCCTCCAACAAGTTACTTTATACATGTCTTCCATTTAAGTTTTGATGTTCACTTATTTCTGAAAGCTTTGGAATATCATAAAGTTTCCAAACCCAAAAAATACTCCTTCCAAGGACACAGTTTTTGACATTCAGACAGTAGACACAAAGCAAAGTCAAGATTTTCCCGTCACTGGCTAATTTGTTGAAGAGAGACAACCAAACAAAATAAGACTTGAAAATAGGACTTTAGAAGACAAATACTCACTAGCCTGGGCTCTGTGGACAAGGCAATTAAACAACAAGATTATAGCCTTATTTCCTTTGTGATCAGAAATACTTATAGTGTCTATGCAATGAGCTATTTTGTTTGTTTATAACACTAACCTGTTGTTGATGAAGTTATATCAATATCTCAAAAAGGTTTAGTCCATGATGAGGGACTAGATTCCTTTGACCCTGGCCCAAACAATGTATGAAATGATCCTCTGAGAGAAATGTAAAGAGTGAATGGCTGAGTGCCATTGATCTACAAAGTTCATCAATTATCATTCCTGGGGTGTAAGGCAAGGACAAAAGTAGACAAATTACATAGTTCACCCCAGTCCTGCTAGGAAGTCATTTTATCATGATGTACATGTTTCAATAGTCTTTCACTCTTTCAGGAATAAATAAAATGTTTTGTTTCAGTAACATCTATTCAGATGCCTGGATGCTTTTTAGAGATCTTAACCACACATAATGCAAAGAATAGCTTCTAAGCAACAGATTGTTTTTCCTTTTATCAAGAAATTCCAATCATACAAAATATGTTAAATATAAAAAAAAACACTTGGTATAAAATCATCCTGTTTTTAAAACTTTTTTAAAAAAAAGTTTAAATGTACAAACATAAATTAAAACAGGGTGAAATGTAAGACCAATTTCTGCTAATAATTTTCATAGATGGTTACCAAGAACATGTCTACCTGGGTCCTCAAAGGAGATTCCCTAAAAAAATCAAATAATTTTAGGTAATTTTTTAAATCTCCAAAATTTTATAATCCCTTACATCAAATCCATGAAGATAATTATGCGTCATTAATTTTACAATGATTATTCTATTTCTAGGTAGCTCCCTCTTATGAGTAACTCAGTTCATTTATGGGTACATGCTATGCCCATCAAATAAATTAAATAAATAAATAAATAAATGTGAGGGCGAATTGAGAAATTAGAATGTATGCCTATGTAAAAGAAATTATACAACACATGTTTTTGTAGAAAAAAAATAAATGTTTTTAACGGTTTGCCATTGAAATTAGACATTCACACTTTAGCATTTACGAAGAATGATAAATTTTTTAAAACATGTATATACTCCATTTCACATAATAGTGGGTATATAGTACTTAACTTTTACTTAATGTAATTACATATTAGATCTCTCTCATCTCTGTTGCTTGATAAATATTTTGAAACTGATATATTCTGTACTCTTTACACGATACAGTAAGGCACTGATGAGCAATTTTATATGTCCTTGGGGGAGAAGAGAGAAAATAAGGCAATTATCATAAGCCATATCACATTTGAGGAAACATCTTAATAATTTCCATAATTGTAAAAAAAATACAAATATTAATAAACATAACAAATAATATATTGTTTTTACTAAGGCCTTAAACATATTGCTATTGCTTTCCCTTCAGCTTGTAGATATGAAAAAGTGAGTCTTCATCCTGTAGTTTACTAGAGTGAATTTTTAAAATCATGTTTCCTTTAGTAGTCTTTGACTTGGTTAAACTGTATTTGAAGCAAAGAAGTAAAAAAAAAATAGTATTCTCTTATGCAGTGACAGACTACTAAATATTTTTTACCATCCATTTGTTAGAAAAGTGGCAAAATCAGCTATTTAGCTGATTATAGTTTTAAAAGGAATATTGTATTTGGCTGTTTGCTTCCACATGTCTCTCAAGACTGGGCAACAAAGTTTCTAAATTCTCATCATTCTCTAAGGTATTTCAAACCGTTTCCATTCCACAGAGACATGATAACATAAAGATGACCCAGCATGGGTCACATGGTTGCAATGTGGTTATATGCCTTACAAATATTATTACCTATAAAACATATTAATATTCCTAAAATGAACAAAATGGTTAGATTCTGCCCCTTGGGTTATTTCAAATAATGTTTATCTTGTTATTTTATATTTAAATTCAAATCATTAAGTTGCTAAACAAAAATACACAGGCCAGATAACAGCCACATTTGTCAATAACATCCTTGTAATTAGCCCACTTTAAGAAAAGTTGTTAAGGGTGGACCCCTTAGTCATTCAGAAAAATGTATGTATTGACAAATGTTTCATTATTATCTAAGGGGGAAGATTTAATAGCAACTTGATAACTTTAGTTCTTTATTATAACAACAGAATCATAGGTTTAGAGTAAAATATCCTCACTTTACAGGTCAGGAAACTGAGGCTCCAAAAGATTAATACGACTTACTGTCACATGGGTGCTAAGTGGCAGTCATTTCATGATTTAATGGTCATAGAAAAATTTATTCATTCAAGAATGGTACTGTACTGAATTTGGACTTAGGAGGATATGAGTTCTAACTGTGGCTCAGCTAATCACTTTCTGTGACCTCCAGTAAATGAATTCATCTCTTTACATCTTAAGTTTCCCTAACTGCAAAATGAGAGGGCTGGTCTTGATCACCTTCCAGCTCCAGTCACTTGAAATGCTTATTGTATTGCTACTCTATATAAGACACTATGCCATGTAAATATTACAATGTTTGTGCCTACTTCCATTTTGAGATAAGAGGTTCTTTGCTTGCTTATTTAGTGAAAGATTTATTCTTTGTTGTATAAGTAAAAACAAGACAGCTGAATGATAAATACCTAAGCAGAAATCCATACAAGTGACTCTAAAATGAAGAGCCAGAGAAACTGCCAGGAGAACTGATAATTGGTTGTCTTGTTCATATTTTTAATGAACTTGACCAAGAACAGAAAATTCTGCTAGTTTACTCTTATTTCCTTTGAGTCCAAATTTTAAAAAGTAGCCATCTGTATTGTGTCTTTCAAGGCAAGTACCAAGCACAATTGATCACAATGCTACCTATTTGAATACACAGTACTGTAGTACAGAAACATAAATACACAAATCTCACTAATTGAGACCACAGTTGGGAATTTGTGATAGTTCAAACATGAGTCAACCTGAAGTCAATGTTTGCATTCTCGGTAAGGGGAACAAAACAGGATTCTGAAATAAATGAAGAAGAGATTAAAAAGACTTAGGGAAAGATAATTTAAACCATTTAAAGCACTTTAGAACTATCCACACATAAAAAGGGCAAATCAGGAAGATGTCTTGTCATTAAAGGAAGTCTGTAGGAGTTCTGTTTACTCACTAATTTTCATTATGTGCTTATTCTCATAAATAGTACAACCAACATTTCTCTTTGAAAATATTCTGTAGTTGAGACTTTTCTCTAATTCAGACAGAACTCCCTACCAATTAAGCAAAATCAATGACTTTCCATTGAATTTGTACATTACCCTGAAAAGAAATGCCTTTAGATATTTTAGGAAGTATGCCACTGACAAACTTAATGAGGCTTTATTTATTACACTGAGACAGTACACTGTTAGCACAACAAATTTAATGTATTTTTTCCCAAGTGTATGACAACATCATGGAGCAGCTGAAGCACTAGAATCATTTGGCTAGCTCAGTCTCTCATTAGTCAATCCATTTAGCATGTCTAAATGGATTGGCCAGGAAGGTCATTTCTGTTTTCTCTTAAAATATAATCCATTTGAGGAATTGGGAAAAGGTGCAGCTTCACCTTATTATTCAAGGAATATGTTCTATCGATACACATAATTATCCATAAAACTTCTTCCAGGAGGGGAAAAAAGTTAAAGTAAGCAATGCTACTTTTTAAAAATCAATTTACTGTATGAATATTTTAAGCTACTATGAAATAGCAATTTTTCTTCCTTGTAAATTATTTCACACTAAAATGGATGACAGTAAAGGCACAGAGGTAGAGCACAATGTGACTAGATAAGAGAGACAAAGAGCACCAATTATTAACTTGCAGAGCTAAAACTGTTTTAAACTATATCTTCTCAGGACTATTAAACACATCACTTACTTGGACTTAATGAACTGGTCTACTCAGTCAAACAGTTAGCTTGCCTGAGTATTTCCTATGAAGTAACAACTAATAGGTTCTTTAAATAGAATTGATCTAATTGATTAGTTAGGTTGGAAGCAACATAAGTCGATTCAGGACTGAGATAATTCCAAACAACACAAATGCAATGGCATTAGGGGAGTGTCGCATCATGTAGAGGTGGCACTCTCATTTAACAGCGTTGTTCTGTAACGTACATGACTGCAATTAACAAACGTGGAGTCAGGACTGTCACAATTTCTTTAATTGCTCACTAATATCAAGAAATTTTTAAAAACAATGATCGGGCCTATGTGTATTCATTAATCATTTTCACAATCTCATTTCCAAGCCAGGTCAACATTTCCTTCTTTTATTCTACAGTTAATAATTGGCCTTGGTGTGTATATCTGTGTGTTAATTGCTGACCTTCTCCTTAAACTACAGCAGCAATACTGCTGGTATGAGGGGGGCACAAGGATGTCAAACATCCAGGATCTTTAAACACAATCCTAAAGAATTTATGCTTCAGCATGAGTGTTACCACAGATAAGAACATGAATGAGACTTGGCTTCAAATCCTACCGGAGTCACTTACTTGCTCAATTGTCATGGAGAAGTCTCAGAGCCTCAGTTCATCTGGAAATAGGGATAATTATTCTTGCTCTATGACCACATAGGGATTGTGAGGAAAATGTTCTGCAAACTCTAAGGTGCTACAAAATATTGGTACTCATCGTTATTACAAAATTCCTTGCCTTGGGTTCCATTTAGGCAATGGTCATGTGGTACATCCTCTTTTTTTTTTTTTAATTTGCATTTAGTAAGGCAGCAATAAAGCACAAAATACACTAATCTTCTGGCTAACATTACCCTAAAGTAGCTTTGCCAATTAAAGTCACCCAAAGCAACATGTGGATATATTTTTTATTTAATATTTTATTTTTCCCAATTACATGTAAAAACAATTTTAACATTCTTTTTTTATTATTTGAGTTGCAAATTCTCTCCCTCCTCTCTCTCATTGAGAAGGCAAGCATCTGACATAGGTTATACATGTGTAGTCATACAAAACACATTTCCATGTAAGTCGCTCTGTGAAAGAAAACAGACACACACACAAAAAAAGAAAAATAAAGAAAAAGTATCTTTGATCTTCATTCAGGCTTTACCAGTTCTTTCTCTGGAGATGGACAGCACCTTTCATCATAAGTCCTGCAAAATTGTCTTGGATCATTGTATTGCTGAGAATAGCTAAGTTATTCAAAGTTAATCATCATACAATATTGCTGTTACTGTGTACAATGTTCTCCTAGTTCTGCTCATTTCACTTTGCATCAGCTCATGTAAGTCTTTCCATGGTTGGGTTTGTTTTTTTTTTTTTTTTGGAGAGCATCCTGCTCATCATTTCTTAAAGCACAATAATATTCCATCACAATCAGATGCCACTTGTTCAACCATTCCCCAATTGATAGACATCCCCTCAATTTCCAATTCTTTGCCACCACTAAAAGAGCTGCTATAAATATTTTTGTACATACAGGTCCTTTTCCTTTTTGTTTTTTATCTCTTTGGGATACAGACTTAATAATGGTATTACTTGGTCAAAGGGTATGCCCAATTTTATAACCCTTTGGGCATACTTCCAAATTGCCCTCCAGAATAGCTGAATCAGTATCTAACTTCACCAATAGTACATTAGTGTTTTAATTTTCCAACATCACCTCCAAGATTTGTCATTCTCCTTTTCTGTCATATTAACCAATCTGACAGCTGTGAGGTAGTAGCTCAGAGCTCTTAATTTGCATTTCTCTCATCAAAAATGATTTAGAGCACTTTTTCATGATTTCTGATTTTGATTACTTTGTCTAAAACTGCCTGTTCATGTCCTTTGACCATTTATCAATTGAGGAATGGCTCTTATTTCTATAAAGTTGACTCAATTTTCTGTGTTTGAGAAATGAAGTTTTCATCAGAGAAACTCACTGTAATTTTTTTTCACAATAATGATTACCAACGATATAATTCCCTCCATCCTATTTTCCCCCTGTTTATTCTATTTATCCTATTTTCTCTCCTTTTATCCTGTTCATTCTCAAGTGTTTTGGTTCTGACTTTTACCTCCCTAAACTGCCCTCCCTTCTATCACCTCCCTCCCCAACCCCCCCACTCCCAGCCCTTCTCTTATCCCTTTCCCTTCCTACTTTCCTGAATGGTAAGATAGATTGCTATACCCAATTGAGTATGTATATTATTCCCTCTTAGAGCCAATTCTGAAGAGAGTAAGGTTCATGTGCTCCCCCTCCCTGCTTCCCCCATTTTCCTCTCCATTGTAAAATCTCTTCCATAGCTCTTTTAAGTCAGATAATGTATCCTATTCTACCTCTCCCTTTCCCCTTCTCCCAGTGCATTCTTCTTTCTCATCTACATTTTTAAAGCTAGTACATATTCAAGCTAGACTGAGTGACCTGGAGCTCAAGCCAGGTAATACTATCCATGTCTACTACCCACATCTCTCATTCCACAATGCTAAATAGAATCATCAACAACACCATGGTGCACCTTTCTGCTACCCTTTGCTCCCACCTCGATTCTGCAGCAGGCACACCTGGAAGAACCCAAAGAGCAGAATAGAGGTATCATGGCCATGACAAAGTCAAAGTCAGCTACATTCCTTACGTTCTTTTTTTTTTTATCTTGTTAACCATCTTGCCAGGAATCAATGAAATTTATTCATGCTCACATTTGGAATTAAACAAGCTAAATCAGAACAAGTGGTCTTCCTGTTTAACAGATTCAAGCTATTTGTCTAGCATATAGAATGCTTACTGAGAGACTAACTGATAAAAAGACTGTCTCTGGAGAATTATTTTCTTTTTCACAGTATTCAAGGCTAAATAACAGAACAGAATGCAAACTGTATTGATATAAAGTTCGTAGTAATATTTTAACTATACCACATTAAAAAAGAGAGAAATTAGCACTTTTTTGTTGTCAAAAACAGTTGGACAAGACATATAACATACAAAAATAAGCAAAATATTACTTATATATGACTTCAAAATTAAAATCAAAGACACTGGTATTTAAAACATCACATAATCTCATATCCCATTTGATTTGAAGTAAATGGAATAAAAATATTTGGAGATTATATATATATATATGTATACATATACATACACACATACACAAATAGTATCTTCAACAAAAGGATTTTAAACAACAAAAAAATGACAAAAGGTTTTGTTCTTTTTTTTCTTTTAAAGAACATCTCATTCTAAACAAGACAAGAAATAAACTACTTTATGCCCTTAAAAGCATACCAGTTCACTCAGGATGTCATAACTTCTGTCATCCAAAGGAAATACATAGAGTTATATGGAATATGTAACAATTAATGCCTTAGCTTCTTGAGGATGGGATATTTCACTTTTCACTTTTGTGTGCCTGGTTTTTTAACACAGTGCCGATAATACAGAAGGCTCTTAAAAAATGTTTGTAGATGGACTGATCGATTAGCTTTTTAGATTAGTCATTGAAATAAAAAAGGTCAGACAGGCTGGGGAAAATAACACCTAGGGAATTACAATATTTAATTGTGTGAGGTGTAGTAAATAAGATGTGTTCAGTCTCAGTCCTCTGGAGCGAGTCAAGTATGTGGGAAAATCCCAGAATTACATATTAAAAAATGTATAGGAGCAATCATCTCTAAATGTCACATATAGGACCAGGCATCTATGATAGTAATGCTGCATAACAAACCTAATATCGAGTCGCAAAGCCAGTCTCAGTTAGCCAGAGGTGAAGCATAAAACCTCTAGACATCTCCTGTGGGTCCAAGATGATGGTCTTTGAATTTTGAATAGCAAAGTGGCCCCAATGTGAGCAGGTAAAGGAACAGGAAATAACACAAACTGACATTGGTTTGAGGGTGACAAGATATGAATCTAATCAAATGATACAATAAAATTATTTCTTTCCATGCTTACTTATACTAAGATTTACAGGTAAAAGGGTATTTTTTTTTAATGGGAACTAGGCTACAATCATTTACAAAGGAAGAAGGTGTTTCCCAATTAGGGATAGGGATAGGAACCAGACCTATGATTTCACTGGTATAGAGAATTCTGTATTAAGGAAACTCTCTATACCAATGGAATGTTGGCACTTTCTATGCAATTTAAGAGTTTAAAGAGTTGCCTGGACCTCTGAGAAGCTGGGTAACTTAAGTGGGGTCACAGAGCCACTATTCATCAGGGGTAGGAAGGAATTCAACCCTAATCTTCCTGGATTCAAGGCCAATTCTCTAGTTGGTATGATTATGCTGCCTCTCTCAACTTAATAAAATAAATTTTCACTAAGAAAGACCCAGGATCCTTTAAATTATATATATATTTTTTCCAAATGCACATGCTACATTTTGTTATCCCTTCAAAAATATTGCCATATTTTATTAAGACACATGGCAAAGGCTTTCCCTTTAATGATATCTTTGGTTGATTTTTTAAAAAATGTGCAAGTATCTAATAAGGATTTTTGCCAGTATCTGTTTGGTGTGTTCTTTGAAGACTAGCATAAAGCTAAGATTTTCCTAACACTGGGGAATACCCTGCGGAGCATCATTTTACTAAAAAAAAGTGTTAACATCTGCATATCCAAATAGTAAAAATACTTCTGCTTTTCACTAATGTTGTGAAATAATCACAGCATGGAAATATGCCTGCCACCCTGGAATAAGAATACACTATTTATGAAGTAATTTATTGAGCACAGGGATGGCATCATGTTTCTACTGCATTGTATTTCATTCTTTAAAGCAACAACAAGAAGAACCATATGCCCTTAAAAGAATGCACAAACAATCTTGAAATGTGCAACTGTGAACACAGCTTCCCAGGATTCTTCATTACTAAATGATTTTTCTTTTGTTGGCTTGAAATTTCCTGAATTAAATAAAGCATTTTAAATATGATTAATGACATTTTGTTTGACAAGTAGTATTATTACAATGATTCTGTACCATTGAATAAACAGTGCTGGAGGAGGGTGGAGCTCACAAAACTTGCCCAAATGAAGCCCCCTAGACTAAATTCACAAATGTTACCATATAGAAGAAAATATAATCAAAATATAATCAGTAAAGAAATTGGAGCAAAATTGGTGAAAAAATAGTCAGAATGAATTTATTCATTCCTCTCAGCACAAAAAAGAAATATGAAGAGAACTAAGGAGCTTTGATTAAACAGAGGTTATGAATGTGTCACAAAGCAGCAGAAAAAAAGCACAATGAGATCAAGGTGGGAAGAGTGCAAAACAAAATCACCATGATTCACTTTTCAGGGAGGACTACATACTCTTCTATGGAAATAGACATCATGACATTTTCATTTTTCACTAAAATTCATGTTTCCTCTACATAATTTGTTATAAAAAATACAAAAGTGTATTGCAAATTTCTGGGTCTTTTTATGAAGCAAGAAAAATGTGTACATCCATGGTATAGCTAGAAGTTAATTTTACCTTTAACTGGAGCATTAATTGACACTGGCATCACTCTTTCTGTGCCTGGTTCTTTGGTTATTCTTGTGTACTCCATTGTGATCTTCTGATTTTCTGCATGAAATTTAAACAAAAAAAGAAAGACAACCATTATACACTTACTCTATATAACCTATATAAGATCATTTATCATATAAGGACATCATTTAATATTATATAAATAGCATCAAAGCATAAATGAGCCCTCCACAAACTACTTCCACCATGAAATGAAGGTGGTCCAGGCCCCTAAGCTAGACAAGCTTCATTTAATGGCTTGGTGACATTATGTTGACTGAGGACCAGATTGGCTAAATTTACAGTGATGCACAATTTAATAAAGATGGTCTTCACAGCAATTCATTTGACCAATGAAACAGTTTGACATCTGTCTATTGAATACCAAGAAAGTATTTGATTGTATGCCATAAAACACACCGAGAAGTTGTCCTTAAGAACCCTCTTAGGCTCATACTGGAAGATAGAATTTTTCTTCAAACTTCTACAGATCAGACTTTGGCTAGAAAAAGTGTGTTGAGCACATATCAATGGAGAAACCAACAGATACATATTGAGGATTATTCCAATAATTCTGAACTTCTGAAGTGAAACACACTTACTCCAAATACTATGTAGCCAGAGAATTTCTACAAGTGGAAGTTTTATCTTTCAAAGCTGGTAGAGAGAAGAGAAGACGGTAGAAAAGATTATTAGTAGACTCTTACCCCATACCCATTCTGGGTTATGGAATTGTCTTGAGCTCCTTAAGACTGTCTACATGATGAGACCATGGCCACAACTAGTAAACAGTTATGGTCATCTGGAGTTGAGTAGAATAAATCTAGGCAAGTGAATACACATCTTTTGAATTTATTGAATGAACTAGACATTTTAGTGTTGTGAAGATATTATTTTTGGTACAAGCTATCAAAATTTATAATGGTACTAATTATGTGTAATGACCAATATAAGCTAAATATGTATAGATTTCAACACCTCTTCACTAAAATAATTATGGAGGAAAACAGAAAAGTTGTATCATTTTAACTTTTATAGTTTGAATCATTAGCAAAAGAATTATTCAAATTCAAGTTTTATGGGGGTTTTTTTCCCTTGGTTCTTAGATATTGGATCCCTGAATACAATAGTGACAGTTTGGGAGAGATCATGAACCTTCTGTTTATACTGATTAAATATTTATAAAGTAAAAACTGAACTATCACATGTGAAAATTATCATGAGAATTTGTTTACTCAGAAAAAGAGTAAAATAAATAATATTTGGACTCACTATTCTATTCATGTCCATTTTCCATTCTTATTTGTTTCATGAGTTGAACTAACCAATAATTTTAACATTTGTTGGTCAACCTTTGGGTGAAGAGTCTTTAGTGAAGTAGCAATCACATTAAATGCTCACTTTTTTCTCAGCTACATCATTTCATATAACTTCATATTAATACTTACAGCTGTTCGACTTGTTCAAAATCTTTTCCACTTTCTGTGTTAAAAAAAAAAAATTTAAATCTTAGGATTATTTTATGATTTTTTTTTAAGGATCATGTATGATCAGTTTTCTATAAATGGATTTCTCCAAAGTATGTGAGAGCTGATCAACATTTTTCAAGTTATAAATAATTTCAGTTATGATGTTTCACAATTTTCCAATGAAAAGAAAAGGTGTAATTGACAACACTTGACATACAAAAAATTTGTTTTTCAAACTATTTAAGTTCATGTATATACACTATATTTAAAAAGTAAAACTGACATAAAAATTTTTTATTCTCCTAAGTCTTTTACTTAATTAAAAATATGTAACTTAAATAGATTAAGAATGACTGGTTTTCATTTTGCAACATTATGTCATATAGAAGGACCATCACAAAATTCATTGACATATTCTATCGCATATATTTTTATATACCATAAAGTATGTGGCTCATTTAGGGAACAGTGAGGCCAAGTAAAAATAGAAAGTATTCTATAAAATTATAATATATATCACATGTATACACATACATATGTATGCATGTATACACACATATACACATATGTGTGTGTGTATGCTGGTATAGAATAAAAAGCTATTAATGTTTATAATGGCCACTTCTGGGAGTAAAATAAGGGTAATTAAAACTTTTAAAACTTTACTGTGCACTGATGGGACATAACAAAGTATTTTGGAATTACATTCCTACCTGTGGCTGTCTGTCTCCTTTTGGTATATAGCTCATAGAGAAAAATACCAGTCACTAAAATAACAACTTCAGCAGTTACTGCAAGAAATGGTTTGAGTGGCACCAGGAAGGTTAGCACTTTGAGGTTCTGTTTTCCTTCACTCTCTCCTAGGCGGAATATCGCACGGCACCAGTACAGTCCACTTTCTGTTGCTTGAAGATGCTTTATCTTAAGCTTTGTTTCATTATATTTGGATGGTAGAATTTCATACTTGCTTTTCATCGTAATGTCAATGGGTACCTAATATAAGGAGATATTCCAATCACACGTATAAGAATTACGTGGGTAGAATTTTTTGGTTTGAGTGATTATTTTTAAATCAGACCTATGATTTCATCTGGGAAGGGATTTCTAGTGAGGAATTTCCTCTACCAAAGCAGACTGGTACCCACTCTTCAGGTTTAGCTTATTAACTTAGATTGGTCTGGGACCTTAAATGACTTGCCCAGCATCAGACAAATCCTCCCGACTCCAAATCTAGTTCTTTATCAGTTTCATCATACTGCCTCTCACAAAACATATCTACACATATGAACTGTTTGGGTGAGATATTCTCAAGAAAAATATGTTATAGAAAAAAATCAAGTAGCCATCTGAATCTTTCAAAGCAAATGATCCCACTGAAAGCAGGACCATCCCTCCAGTTTCACAAGTTCATAACTTGAGCATAGTCCTGGACTTCTCACTCTCCCTCACCTTATATGTCCAATCAATCATTAAGTCTTATAGTTTCTACCTTCAAAACATCCTTCACTTCTGATCCTTTTTCTCCATTCACAAAACTATCACCTTAGTTCAGGTCCTTATCACAACTTGAATATTGCAATACTCTTATAATTGATTTTTCCTGCCTCATGTGTCTCTTCATTCTAGACCATCCTACATACTGCTACCAAAGTAATTTTGCTCAAGTAGAGATTTGACCATGTCATTCCCCTATTCTAGTGTCTTCCTGTCACCTCTAGAATGAAACACTCTTCACACAGTGCATATAATATAGTCAGCATTTAATACCTGGTTGCTATATATAAAACACTTATCTTGTGTTATTAATGGTCATTTCCAGGACAGCAAAGCAAAAAAATGTAATTCTAAAGAATCATCTTCCAGGTTTTGAAAATTCAACAAGGAGATTTCCCTCTCTAGTCTTCTGTTTCTTTATTATAAAACGAATTTGGATTAATCAGGGATTCTTGATTTGGTTTTTATTGTGGAAACCTTTGTTAGGCTAGTGAAGCCTATGGACCCCTTCTCAGAACAAATATTTTAAGCTGATAAAACAAAATATTAACATATTACAAAGAAAACCAATTATGTTGAAATCTACTTACACATATACACATACCCCTCTATGTCTTTATCTATATATATGAAAACTTCAAGAACCACACATTAAAAACCCTTGAAACTAGACATTCTTCAAATTCATGATCCCATAATCATTATGGGGAAATGGATATGTCTATACTCTTAAATATTCTTAAAATACAACCAAATTGATCCTAATACAGAAGAGTAGCCGTTTAAAATTGTTGGTCAGCCAAAGAAATCTTACTCTAAGCATTCTGCTTAAGGGAGAAAATTCCGAGCCTTGCTACCTGAAGACCCAAGGGCAATTCCTAAATATGATTTCTTTAGCACTCACTGGTAGAGTAGGACTAGAACAGAGATGGTATGTCATCTTGAATAATGGTATATCGGTACACTTAAATCTGGCTCTTTCCTTTTTCTGGATTTTTTTGGATGGGGTAAAAATTCCTAATATCCTCTATATTCTACTTGGTTTCTCAAGGTTTCTCATACTCAGATGCCTCCTAGTTCTGTTATTCAACATAATATAAATCAGTTTACTGGCTGAATTGTCATGAGTATATATCTCAGTTAAAACTATTTCCAAGATCTGATTAAGACCTATTGGCCTGTTCTTTATTATCTGTGAGCAGATTATTCAAACTCAAGACCACCTGCCAGCCCAGAGCCATCTGGGGGCCCCTTCAAGCTGCGACTAGAGAAAAATATGAGCATATATTTATTGTATTCAAAAATACAATAAAAATAGCTTTATATCATTCTTTGTATGACATTCAATCAATATATATAAATACATATATACATATATATACATATATTCAATCACATATACACACGAGGCACCAGGCACTGTCAACTCCTCTTTCCTATCATGTGTATAGATAACTGGCAGTTTGGTTATTAACAGTTTAAATATTGTGGAAACTCCATCATTTAACCAAATTTACTCAAATTAATATTGTCTAATACACATACTGATGGCTGTTTCTTTTCTCTTTGTTACATTAGCAACAAAGACAGGGAGATATGATACGGTAAACTTACCCCTGAATGTTATCAGAGGCCTCACCCCTCTAAAACACTCTACCAAAATCTCCATTGGCTCCACAGTGGTATTGAGAACTGTCTGTTCTAAAATAATGGACTCCCATCCCTCTACGCTCAAAATGCTGAAGCAAGATCAGTTTTGCTTGTTTTGGAACGCCCCATCAGATTTGGAAGCTCAGCACAGCTGCATGCTAGTATTATTATCTGACAAAGCAGTTTGCCTTTGACAAATTTATTTTCAATCCTCATTAGGTGTTACAGCAGTGAAAGAGAGAGAATACAACGGTGACAGAGTACACTTATACTGCCATTATCAAACAAAGTGAAGAGGCTTTGATGAGCATTATTGATTATCTATGTCTTTATAGTAGGTGATTGGAAAATCCACTCTTCTAGATTACTAGAAATTGACTTTCTTTAGCTTCCCTTGGCCACCTGCCATCCCTAGACTTATTTAGCTAGTAAAAGCTATACATCTGATTTAAGGCAGAATAATTGCATGTACAGGTTAAAATAAAAACAACTTAGGAAAACCTGATGTTTTTCTTTTCCAATCAATCTGAGTTTGAGGCAGCTATGTGGTATAAGTGGATAGATTACTGGATGTAATGTTAAAAAGACCTTAGTTAAAATCTCATACACATATTAGCTGTGTGACTAAGTGGGCAAGTCACCTAATGATTAGGTTAGGTCCTAACATCCGCCTGCCTCGTCTCTTCATCAGTAAAATACAGTTAATAATAGTACCTACCTCCCAAGGCTGTTATGAAGATCACAAGAATTAATATTTGTAAGGTACTTAGAAAAGTACCTGGATATAGTAGGTACTTATTCCCTCCCCATCCCTTCTCTCTATATTACAATGGCAGTGAGAGAGGGATAGGGAAAAGAATGACAGATTTCTTTCAAGGGCTGAGAGGGTCTTTAACTGTAATTTTGTTGTGGCTGTCAGGAATTCCCAGTGAAGAAACTTCTTCTCCATTAACGTATACCTGCCATCACTCTAAAACTCTAGAATGTTATATTCATCTGGAGCACTGACAGGTGAAGTGACTTGTCTAGCCTCCCAGAACCAGTATATGCCACAGAAAGAATCTGAACAAAGGTCTGCTTGATTTAGAGACCAGCTCTTTATCTACCAGGCAATCAACTTTCCAGGTAACTACACGGGTTGATAATGAATAAGGTATCTTTCCTCAGGGATATATTTCTACAGATGATTAATTAAAAACGCAAAAGGCTAATGAATTTTCCCTCCTCTCAAAAAACAATGAACAAATTACTAAATCTTCTTTTAAAGTCAGTTTTATGTCTGATTAGAAGCAATTTCTAAACTCTCAATATGCAGATGATAACACATTTGTTGTTGCCATTTGTTTTTTCTAAGAATTCTAACTCAGAGAATAACATGGAGCTCAGAAGTTTAAATAGACCTAGGGTATTGGGTCTATTATTAAAGATGCAACAAAAAGCTTCACTAGTTTTTCTTTTTCTTTGACCAGAAAAATTAAATACTACCTTTTCACTTCCATTACTAGTATACCACATCCACTCCAAAGGGACATAGTTTCTACTGTTACAATTCAAGACAGCAGAATCCCGTTCATAATTCACCAGTGGCTTTTCTTTTGTATAAATTTCAGGAACTAAGGAAAATTAGAAAAAAATATAGTTAGTAAAAATAAATTTAAACAAAATACAAATTTGTGTTTTAAATATTTTCTAAAAGAGTTCTTCTCCCACGTTTCTATGTGATTAATGACCTATAATGTGGAATTTTTGCTTTTTGGTTCCCTATAGCTAGTAAAACAAAGTAATGAAATGCTCATCTACGTTTCAGTTTAACATAGCAAGTTCTAATATAAATCTCATCAATGTTGATCAAGAAAGATTGGAGTAGAATACAGTTCTGAATCAGCATTAGTATGCATTAGATAGAAAAAAGAAATGGAAACTTAAGAACAATGACTAATGAAGTGACCAGTCACTTCCAGAATACTGATGGTAAATCACACTTCCTGCCTTTCAACAAAGAGATGATGGTGCAGAATGCGGCATATATAAACACTGTCTATATGAAGACTGTGCGTAAGGATATAACTATACTTACTTGTTACAACATAAGGTGTTTATCTGAGGGACAGAGTTGGGAGGAGGTAGACGGGAAGTGACAATAAGATACTAAAAAAGCAGAAATGAGAGGAAAGGAGATAAATGAATCAGTAATAATACACAGAAAAGAAAAAAAAGAAGTTCAAAAGGAGACACAGACAAGTAGGTCGGTGTCAGAACTATTTGATTAAACTTGAAATATACAAAACAAAAGCACTCCTTTTTTTCTATTCTTTGTATAGGTAAATGCTTGTCTGCGTCAAGTTAATAATAATAATAAACATAAATTTGAAAACAAAGCAATGGAGAATCAAGAGTTTTGACATTAGGAATAATTTATTCAAAATGATCAGACTTCAAAGAGACCAAGGTTTCTAAATCCTTCCTACTACCTCCAAGCTATCTGTTAATAGGATGAAGACAGGGACATGCTGGTATGAATGTCTGACAACTGGCTCAGTGTAAGGGCGGGTTGGAGTAGGGGATATACAGAATACACTTTTATGTTTAATTTCCATTATTCTTTCCATCACTTTCACAAGTCCAGGCAATCAACAAAACAATGTCAAGCCTTAATTTGTAGCATTTTCCTATTTCTGAGGTGTGAATGAACACACTGAAAATTTAAATAATTGTTCTTGAGACAGGATGAGATGACTCCAACATTCCACTGGATGGAGAAGCAATTAGCCGGGTGAGATCAGTGCACTCTGAGAAGTCTGATTATCTGAATGGTCTTTTTAGTGTGTCCGTATTTGTGTGTTCTACTAGGATGAGATTCATAGGCTGGCTTGAACTAAGGTTTTTAAGGCATAGAGAAGAGATCGGTAGGTAGTGACATGGTTCCATAAAGGCTATTTCACAAAAACAGCAATGTCTGAGAATCTGATTTTGTCCATAGCTATGCAGGTGTGATTCTAAGAATTCTATACACACACACTGACTCACAGTAGTAACTGGCTAGAGATTCATATCAGAATAAAGATGTTGGTGATTCTAGTCACAACAATGAAATGAATCAAGTAGCGTTTAGGGTAGGAAGAACTTCATCAGTTCTCTCTTCACAACGTGTATCTAACTAGAGAGGAGAGGCATCTACATCAGCTTTTTGCATGTGATAAAACAGAAGAAATTAGATTTAATATAGAAATGCCAATCTGTGCACGCATATAATTGAGGATTCTGATGCAAAAGGAGGGAAGAAAATAACACTGGCAAAGACAGAGGCCATAGAACTGAATGCTGAGCTTGCACTTTCAGTTCAAGGAACAATGAAAAGAATCAATCATAACATTATAGGACCATATACTTAAAACTTAAGAGATCTTTGGGCAATCTCACCCAAATCTCTCATTTTGCAGATGAGGAAACAGACCCACAGAAACTAAGTGATTTTCCCAAGGTCATACAGGCAGCAAGGAATGAGGCCAGGAATCTAATGCTGGCCCTTTCATTGCAAATCCAGTACTCTTCCCACTATAGCATCCAGGCTGAAAAATAATGAATCCAAGAAGACTGCCATGATAATTTTATGACAGAAAAGTAAAAAGTATATGTCAATTAAAATTTCTTGAGCATTCACTGCATGAGAAGTTGAACAAGGGGCTAGCTGAAGAGACTTATTCTGATGACATTTGCACAATAGCTAGTATGTTTCTACCTTCTCCCACAGAAGTGAAAATTAGATCTTTCTAAATCAAGGCATTCCTTGACTGCTCCATTGCAATAAAAAGGAATGGAGATGGCAAAAGCTACAGTGGGTCTCAATATCAGCATAGTGCAGAAGAAAAGAAAAGAACACAGGCTAATTTTGACCAGCTGATGTGACCAATAATATTCCAAGAACATGTACCCCATATGCACCGTAAAGGCTAAATTTTAAGCAAGCAGGAACTTCCTATGTCAAGAGATACAATCATTTCTCTCAGATCATCTTTTTCTAATTAATAGAGCACATATTGTGGCAATACAACAGAAAAGGATGTACTTCCCTTACATAATTGCTTGACCCACTTTTGACAAAGGTATTTGTATAGGCTCAGCTCAATTTTCTTCTGCAGTTGCTGTCTGTCAGTTAAAAAGGAATGATTAGTATTGTAGATGGAGGCAACCTGTCAAACTAACATTGGAAGCAGCCTCATGGTCTAAGTGAACAATTTGGCTAAACTGGTACTGGTAATAAAATTCTCTAAAAAATGAGTCAACATAATATGTTTCAGTTTCTTCTTAAGAAACAAGACTAGATGGTTAAAGGTCAAATAGACCCAAGGCCAACACCAGGATGAATCTCAAAACATCTGCAACTATGATGAATTTTATGGAGGTGGAAGCCTTGGGTCACAATGTTCCCTCTTTTGGCACAACGTATGGGGGTGGGGGTGGAAATATTCTAGTCCAGGTGGCATCTTTTGAGCTAAAAGTCATCCCTGGCTCATTAGCAGCTGCATGTTCAGAGTGCATACTTTGGTTATCATTCCCCTTCTGGCATCAACTACCCTCCTGACAGCCAAATACCAAAAGACAGCAGCTTTTTTTGTCATCATACTAATCAGCTAGCAGAGGCCATTTTATAATCTCACAGTAATAAATCATCTCTAGCTTGCACACAGACTGAGACAGTGACATTGTTGCTGAATTGGTCCCAGAACTGAGACTTGTACACTTTGTTTGACTTACACACTTAGTAGCAGACTTCCACTGTCCTATTTAAAACTGAGGTTTCATTAAACGTTCAGGCACAGTACTAGCTCCAACTATTTCAGAAAACGACGTTAAGACCTCTTCTTAGGAGAACTGATGAGTCACATACAATGGGTGTGGAGTAACAAGAAGATTGAGTATTTATAAAATATGCTTTGAAGATCTGATTAAACAACTGCAATATGAATTGTTCTGTGGAAGCCTTTAAATTGTATTCTGATGAAATTAATTGTTTCTTCAGGCAATATTCATTTTTTAAATGACTTGTAGGGCAGGATTCTCTCTTAGGAAAAGAGCTGGAAGGGATACATTTATTAACTTGTCAAATACCTCTAGGATACAGGGTACGCTTAAAGTTGCATTAAAGTTAAATGCACATTAAAAACTAATAAGCCCAATTGAAATGTTTCCATCTAAATTGCAGAAAAGAAAAAAAAAGACACTCTGCTAACAACACTCAGGTATCTTTTTATCCAAAAAACAAAATGCTTGAATAAACCCAATAAACCACAGGGTTTGGGCTGAGGTTCTAGTCAGAAATGGGTATTAATTGAAATAAATCAAAGTGGACAAATAATGAAAAGGTGCCCACTGATATGTAGATATATGTATATGTATATGTGTTTATATATACGTAGCATATGTGCATATAATATATAAACACATATACATATACACACACATACATATACACATTTTATTTGTTGTTTTGGGAAAAACAAGTTTTAAGTATATGGTCCTATAATGTTATGATTGATTCTTTTCATTGTTCCTTGAACTGAGTACTAGAAGATGATGAGATTCAAAGAAAAAAGGGGGGAATTAGTGATCACAAGTAAAAATATCACTTTTAATTATACTACATCATGAATTAGAAATTAGCACTGTCAAAGCAATATTTCTACTTTTTACAAGTGGGACAAAAGCAAGCCTTAATAAAAGAAAAAAGAGGGGCAGCTAGGTGGCACAGTGGATAGAGCACTGGCCTGGAGTCAGGAGGACTTGAGTTCAAATCTAGCATCAGACACATGATACTCACTAGCTGTGTCACCCCGGGCAAGTCACTCAACCCCAATTGCCTCGCCAAAAATAAATAAATAAATGAACTAACAAAAGAAAAAAATAGGTAATGTCTAAATACTTTCTGAACATTTATTCTATTTGTCTCTTTTCTTGAACTTGTTATGATTTATTCCACAAAATCATTTTCTTACATTGTACGTGATTTTTTTTTTAAAGGACAAGGAGGTAGAGAGATCCAGTCACTGTAAGGAATTACTGGTATGAAGATTTTCTCCACCAATATAAGTATTCAACTCTTTTCTAATGAATAGTCCTAGAGTATTTTGTGGGGTACCAAGAAGCTAAATGCCTTGCCCATTGTCATATAGCCAAGATGTATCAAAACCGGAACTTGAATTCAAGTCATCTAAACTCCAAGGCAGGCCCCTTAGTTTGTGTCACTGCCCCCTCATATTAAACATGGTATTTGTGTGTGTATACAACATGTATTTGCATATACATATATAAATACTGTGTGCAGTATATACACAAATATTTGTGTATACATACATACATGTGCATACATATGTAAATTCATTGTGTATATGTCAAATATAATTACATTCTGTTGACTATATCATTTATTCATTAGAAATGTAACAAAACTATGAGGCTTTATAATTCCTAGAACATAATACTGACATGGATAAGTTCTCAGTACTGACCTTTAAAGTGAAATGTGCCTTTTCGTTCCTCTATTGCTTCAAAAACACAAGAATAGTTGTCCATATGCATTTTATCAGTGACTGTTAACCTAGAGAGAATTGAAAGGACGATGTTTGTGCCTTTACACGAAAAATGAAAAGATTTAGGCATAGAATAAAACATAAGCTTAAGCAATGTAAAGATACTATAAAGTGAACGATTAAAGGGGTAAACATAATATTTTGAAATAACAAGTCAACAAAATAATTAAAATTTAGCTAACTTATGCTCATATAACATTTTCTTTCATTTTTTTTTAAAAGTCAAATTATTTGGGAAGGGGAGGGAGAGGGGGAAAATTTTAAACTCAAAAAGCTTATGGAAGTGAATGTTGAAAACTAAAAAATAAACAATTTTTTAAAAAGAAGTCAAATTCTCGTATCACTTACCTGATATGAGCTTGCAGGATATTTTCAAATACTCTCATGCTACTTGTTCTATTGATCTGATCATTACCTTTTGTCCAATATACATTCACATCCGGAGGAGGTCTGGTGGTACTGAAGTTACATTTTAGTTCTATGCTAGTAGGGTTTCCTATTGTCACATTTTTTTCCACTAATGCATCAGATGTTTCTATTAATTAAAAAAGATAAAGGATAAAGATAAAAAAGATAAAAGATAAAGGACAGGTATTGAATACTAAACATTTGTACTAGCTTCAAAATATTGATCACAATTTTATAAGTTTCTTAACAAAACATGGTTTTTCAAGAGTTCTACCACTAAGTTGTTTCATTCACTTTATTTTTCTTTTCAAATTTGAAAGAAATTAATATTAAATTACTAATATGGAAAGTTTAATACAATTGTACATTTATGGAGGGAGGGGGAAATTTTAGAACTCAAAATCTTATAAAAGTGAATGCTGAAAACTAAAAATAAATATATTTTAAAAAAGAAATCAATATTAATAGAAATGCACGGCTATATGCCATAATCCTATAGTACTTATTGCCTTGTTTTCTCAATTAGATTTTAAGCTCTTTGAAGAGGAACACTAAGTTTTGTATTTCCTTTTATATCCATAGCATAATAACTGACACACAGAAGGTGTTCAATAAATATATCTTGCTGGTTGAAGCGTGGTCTCAAAGTATGATTAAAGCAGCATAAAATTTTTCATATAAAGAAAAACTTTAGAGGTGAAACAGAGTTTCTGAATCAATCCCAATAATAGTTTATCTTTTCAACTGCAAAATGGAGATAATAATACTTATTTTAACAACTTTATAGAGTAGTTGGGAAGCTCAAATGAGATGATGTATGAAAAGTGCTAAGCATGATAAAAAATGTTAATTATTACTTCAGCTCTTCTGAATAGTATGAAGTTTGAAACAGAAAACTTACATGTAGCTACATAAGAACTAATTTTTATGATTATTATTGTTAAAGAGAGGCAGGACAAAGTAGTGACTAGAAAGCTGCCCTCAGAAGCAGGAAGAGCAGGGTTCAAAGTTCCTTCTCTGACATTGTATGACCCACTGCATGTTATTTAACCTTTCAATTCTATAGATACCTGTATAAGACAAAAGATGCAGAGAAGGGTCTCCCCTCCACTGGATAATAGGAGTTATGTCAACCAGGAGTTTCCTATATCAATGAAATCCTCATCCTTATTGTTAAAAGTCAGGTCCTTTGAGGGGATGCCCATCAATTGGGGAATGGCTGAACAAGTTGTGATATATGAATGTGATGGAATACTATTGTGCTGTAGGAAATAATGAGCAGGCAGATTTCAGAAAAACCTGTATGAACTGATGCTGAGTGAAGTGAGCAGAACCAGAACAATGTACACAGTAACAGCCACATTGTGCAATGACTGGCTTTGATAGATTTAGCTCCTCTCAGCAACACAAGGATATAAGATAACGTCAAAAGACTCACAACGAAAAATGCTATCCACATCTAGAGAAAGATCTTTGAAGTCTGAATGCAGATCAAACATACTATCTGCTCTCCTTTTCTTTTGTTGTTTTGTTTTGTTTCTTCTTTCTCATGGTTCTTCCCATTATTTCTAATTCTTCTTTACATCATGACTAATGTGAAAATATGCTTAATATGAATGTATAAGTAGAGCCTATATCAGATTGCATGCCATCTTGGTGATGGGGGAGGAGAGAAAAGGGGAGAAAATTTAAAACTCAAAATTTTATGGAAGTGAATATTGAAAACTAAAAAATAAATGAATTAATTATTTTTTAAAAAGGGTCGGGTCCTAAGGGTATGCTATAATCAATGACATTTCTTCTTACATAGATTTTTGAAGCTTTCTGTAATTCTCTGTAAGACTCTCAATTCTCTAAAACACTCTATTCCCCCCCACACACATGCAAATTAACAATAACAATGGACAAGATGTGTGGAAAAGCTGGACAGCAAGTAGCTTTTGTCTAATAGCTTTTAGTGACATCACTTATAAAGACATTTAAAAATTTAAAAAGTGAGAAAATGCTTTCCTGAGCAGCAACCAAGTGTGAAGTTTTAAAAACTGTATGCACAGCTAATTGGAAGTGCTTTGTGGGCAAATGCTTGAAAAAACTGCTTATACAATTCAAAAACAGCTGAATTAAATTTCCTGCTTTAAAAAAGAATGCCTTTGAGTATAAAATAAGGGAGTCCAGAAAGTATCAGACACTAAGAAAAAAATTTGTGGAATCATGATCAATTAAAAACAGAACAGGGACAGCTAAATGTCACAGTAGATAGAGCTCCAGCCTTGGAGTCAGGAGGACCCGAGTTCAAATCCGGCCTCAGACACTTGATACTTACTAGCTGTGCAACCCTGGGCAAGTCACTTAACCCCAGTTGCCTCACCAAAAAAAAAAAGTATATTAACAACTCAATGAATTGGCAAAGATTGCCTATAGTAATTGTCACTTGACCTGTACCTTAAAGAAAGCCAAATCTGTTGGTGTCTGGATAATCTCAAGGATGTAAAGAAACAAGTAATCTTCTATATGATGAAAAATGTTATCCACCTCTAGAAAAAGAACTAAATTTCTTCTAAATGCAGATCAAAGCATACTATTTTTTACTTAGTGTTTTGTGTGCTTTCTTTTTGTCCCTGTTTTCTTTCACAACAGGATTAATGTTTTGCATGACCGCACATGTATAACCTACATCAAATTCCCTGCCTTCTCAATGAGGTGAAAGAGGTGGGAGTAAAAGAATTTGGAAGTCAATTTTTTTAAATGAATGTTAAAAATTTTTTACATGTAATTAGAAAAAATAAAATCCTTTATTTTTTATTTAAAGAATCAAATCAACTAATTGACTTCTGCTCAGCAGGATCACATCAACAAACAAAAGTAATGTTTGAACACTTAACTGTGTATTAAGCATTATGTTTTGGATATAAATGGAAACACCTTCAAAAAGCTCACAATCTAGTTGAGAAAATGAGACTAGAACACATGAATTATTGAATAATGTTATAATTAAGTCTTAAATTTAGTGCTACAAATTAGCTACAAAATCACTCAAGTCCTGAAAAAGACAGATCACTTCTAAAGTAAAAGCAGTTACGTCAAAGTAAAGAGTCCAGGATTTCAAGTGAAAAGGCCTATGTTTTAAGTTGTCTTTCCATTTCATTATAACTAGAAGATCTTGGACAAATGACAAAACTTTTTGGAAGCTCAGTCTCCTTACTTGTAAAACAAGGCTAGTGATACACCCACTTCGTACCTTACATGCATGTAAAATGATATGTAACTGCAAAGTTTTACTTGTGTGGGCTATTATTGTTATCAGTTTTGCTGTTGTAATTCCTAGGATAGAAAGAATAACAAGGGCAGACTAGATCCAAGGATATCAAACTTAAACTGAGCCTTCAAGGATGGGTAGAATTTGGAAAAGTCAAAGTTAGGGATGGGGACATTCAGCATAAATAGCCCATTGGTCCAGAGGCTGGGCATCTTCTGAGTAGTGAAGTGGAACACTAAACATCTGCTCATCAAAAGCAATGGGAAGGGGGCTACCCATGGTAAGAAAAATTATTCCATCATCATCATCCCTTCCCTCAAGCTTTCTTTCCTGACATTCTCCAATGTTTTTTTCATTCCAACAGGAAATGAGAATTTGGGTAGTAATTTTGAGGCAAGATTAAAAATATCTTTTTTTTTCTCCAACAACAATGTCCTTGTATCTGGAGCATTCTCACTCCGAGCCTATTTTCTCTAAAAAGAATTGAAGTGTTAGTTCCGTATAGTAAAATACTCAGTCAAGCACCCACTGGAAAAAGTAGGTTATTAGTGCACAAAAAACCAAACATTCAGAAAGTATACACATAAGACTGAAAGATGAAAAGGCTGTGAAATTGGAAATAGTTATTTTGTAAACTTTGGAAATACAAGGCCTAAAGAACTGAACACAAAGAGGGTGGTACATTATCCTCTTTGGAACAGCTGAATTTCATGGTTTATGGATATAATGGTGTATTATTGTACCATATGAAATGATGAAAGGCAAACTTAGGAAGATTTTTATGACCTGATGCAGAATTAGTAAGCAGAACCAGTAGAACAATTCATATAATGACAAATACACTATAAAGACAAACAACTTTGAAATACTTATAAATTACTATAGTGACTTTGTATTTGACAAGCATAAAGACTTAAGTTTTTAGGATAAAAATTCATTATTTGGCAAAAAATTGTTGGGAAAGCTGGAAAGCAGTCTGGAAGAAACTGGGCATTGAACAAGATCTTGAAGGTCAAAATGGATACATGACCTAGATATAAAGAGAGCTGTTAAAAGAAAATTTGAAGAACAGAAAATGTTAAGGGAACAATTTATGAATAAACAACAGGTCAACAAAATCAAGTCTGATACTAATTTCATATTATCTTCTTCTCTTTTATGTTTTTTTGAATCATTTTAATATTGTTTTAGAGGCAAGAGAGAATCGAAATGCAGAAACCTTCACTGTTATTTTCATAACCATCATTAATGAATATCAAAGGCCTTTACATTTTTCTTTTTTTTAATCTTATTCTAAAATTAAATACTAATTAAAATCATCATTTTTATAAACATTGTAGAACAGAAAAGTAGTGCATGAAATTGCAAACCTATTATGTAGATTTTGTTTTATTTTAAAGTTGAATTATATACTTTAAAATAAATTAAAGTTGATTTATATACTTTAAGATAAGTCTTTAAGTGCTTATTAAGTGCCAGAGATGGTGCTAAGAGGAGAGGATACAAATACAAGCAATTATTATTGTTATTATTATTATTAAACTTAGCAGTGGGAGTCTGTGAGCTGTAATTTCAGAAGTATGGACCCACCAAGGTAAGAACCTGAGGTATCCATCCTCTGGGGGACATGACCAATAAGTGTAAGTAGGAGATAGGTTGCCCCCACCATGCTGCATGTGTAAGTGCTAAGATATATATTACGTGTATATGCACAATATATGTATGTACAAAAGCATATAAATGATATACACAGAAACAGCTACTTATAAAATATATCTAGAATACATGAGAACAACAGCAAAGGTAATATACAAGACACACACAAACTATTTTTCAAATATGCATTTAGCTTTCCTAATGCAAGAAAATCTGGAGAGCTTACATAATGGAGACTACATTTGCAAAATGGTGACTTTTCAGAGAAATTCGGGTTACCTTATAACTATTCAAGTGAAGATTTAAGCCATATTTTTGCTAGAGAAGGTTCTTGGCTCACTGTTTTCCTCTATCTACACTTGTAACAGACATTAAAACATTTTACTCTGTTATTTCTCCATTTTGAAAACTGATTTCAGATGCAAGTATTTTGTCGTTTCGGAGGCAGATGATAAAGTGGTAAACGTTTCTACTTATGTTTTAACAATGTATTTCTACTCTTATTTTCAACAACTGAATAGCAATTGTTAGTGAATGGCAATGAATAATAGCCCAGTTCTTGCACAATCATGTTCCCAGAAAAAAGAACAAAGTAGTATTTCAAATCTTACTGGATCATCAGTTAAAGGGAAGCTGCTGCAATGGTTACACACATTGCCTTAACTCTCATACAAGCTTGCTACTACTATTTTCAAATGATTTTACTAACACAAAGTTAATCCAAACCAATTTAAAAAAAACAACCAGCTAACACAGCCCAGTGCTTAAAGTGAACAGTACGTATTAAATTGAGAGGTTAGACACCTTTTCTCACAGAAGCCCTACTACATTGGTTTACCACACTTTTCCTCAGGACAGGTGAGAAGGGGGCACCAACTTGCTTTCAATTCACCAGGATCCAGACATCCTACAATCATTTTTCTCTAGATTCTCTGCCCACCATCACATCCTGCCTTTTTATTTACCTTTGTTGTTTGCCTTTTTGCCTAATTCTAACAGAAAATGAAGTGGATATGTACTATTGGTTCTAAGTATTATTGATCATATTCCTCTTATAAGCACAAAAGCACTGAGCCTAATATATTTCCTTAGAAGTGATGTTAAACTGGTGTATAGATTATATGCCATACACAGATTCATCCATCTCTTGACATTTGACAAATATTGATTGACTCAGTATATGTATGTGTCTATGTATATATCTATGTATATGTATAGAAGCCACTCTGCTTGGGGCAGTCAAATCAAGATATGGGCCAGTAAAAAAAAAAAATCAAGAGAAATGAGACATATGAATCCATAGGCCTAAACATGAACTTTTTCAAAATGCACGTGTAGATTTCTTTGCTAGCTACTTTGCTCTCCACTCCTCATTCCCCTATTCCAGATAAGTATATGCCTACCTGCCTCCACCTACAGACCCAACTCTACTGTGAGACCAGTTCTAGGCCTAAAGGGGAAGCATAAAAGAAGTCTTTGCTTTACAAAGCCCTTTCTTCACTACAAAGCTCTATTGCCTCTACAACTTCAACATTCCTTTTATTTACACCCTTCACCTATCCCCTAATCTCTTGTTGCTTAGATTATTCTGACTGGATTCCTGATCCCTGAGCACTGCTACCTTAACTACCTGGCCTCTGGACCTCTTGCCTGCTTAGTTGTACAATGGCTGCCTGTCTCTCTCAGGTTTGGCAGATATCCATGGAATTGACTCTTCAACTGCTTAGATACCAACTACTCCTTCCAGTCTTTCATGACCCAGAGCTGCTGGATCTGATATGTCCCATTCAGTTAACACCTTAGTCTTCATTTGATGCATTAGCTATATTGGTAGGTAAGTAGCTGGAAAGAGCTGGTGCTAATTTTGCTGATGAGAGATTGTGCAGGCCGATACATCTGTTTGAAACTCTCAAAAACGGTTTCAACCTAAAGAACCAGCTACCAAATGGCTGGGGTGAGGAGGGGGGCAGGAAGAGAGAAAGAAATTTTTGAAAAGGACAAAGTAAAAATGAAACAACCCTAAAGTAAGTGATTGTTATTATATAAAGAACAATGAGCAGTCAGTCAATAAACATTTATTAAGAACCCATTGCATGAGGGGCAGCTAGGTGGCACAGTGGATAGAGCACCAGCCCCAGAGTCCGGAGGACCAAATCCAGCCTCAGACACATAATACTTCCTAGCTATGTGACTCTGGGCAAAGTCACTTAACCACAATTGCCTCACCAAGAATCTACTGTGTGTCAGCTACTATGCTGACCACTAGAAAAGGAACTCACAGTCTAATGGGGAGAGATGACATGTAAACAACTATGTGCAAACAAGTTATATACAGGATAAATTACAGATAATCCACAGAGGAAAGGCACTAGAAATTAAGCTGGGTCAGGAAAGGTTTCCTATAGAGATGGGATTTTAGTTGGAACTTGAAAGAAGCCAAAGAAGCCAAAAGGCAGAGATGAAAAGGAAGGGTTCTAGGCATAGGGGGACAACCAGTGAAAATGCCCATGGTTCAGAGACAGGGTGTCTTGTGAAGAACAACAAGGAGGCCAGTGTCACTGGATTGCAGAGTATGGAACGAGTGTAAAGGTATAAGAATACCAGAAAGATGGATGCGCAGCAGGTTACGAAGGGATTCACATGCCAGACAGATTTGATATTTGGTCCTGGAAGCAATAAGGTGACAATGAAATTTACTGAATGGGTACAAAAGAGAAGAAATTGTCAGACCAAATACTAAGATAGGAAATTTGCAACCAGCAGCAATTACGTAGTAATAACTACATATGCTATCAAAAATCCGAGTTAAACGATCAGTGATATTTTTATCACTGTGATTTCAGGAAGTGATATCAAGAAGATTATCTGATGTCTATTAAATACATTCAAACAAAATGAAGTAAATAATCAAAATTTGAAAATTTGTCTGACTACATTTAGGTCTCAGCAAATGTAGCTGCTAAAATGGCTTAAACCAATTGGAAGTAACATTTAAAAAAATGCATCACACCATTTGAATATATCAGATAACCAAAACTGCTATTTTTATTTAATGTACTAAAAACCTCTTAAATCCTAATTACTCTTACAGTTAAGAACTGTCATTTTAAAAATTACCCCTGAACAATTAGTCAATAAGCTTTTATTAAACACCTAAAATTATATGCTAGACACAGTGATAGGCATTAGGGATACATAGGAAAAAAAAAGTCCCTGCCCTTACATTCTATTGGGGCAAACAACATGTATACATATAAGTAAATGCAAAAGCTCTACAAAGCAAATTCAATTTAGTTTGGGCAGGGAACACTGACAAGAAGCAATAGCAGCTAGAAGGCTCAGGAAAGGCCTAATGGAGAAAGTGGCACCAGCTCAGCCTTGAAGATATTTTAAAGAATCTGACATTATTGAAATATGGAGACCTAAAGGTTGAAAGAGACAACTACAAGGGAGACGGTGAGGGGGAAAATAATAAATGTGCAATAAATGGTGATATTGTACACTTTGCCCTGTAATTCTGAGAGTTGGAAAGTCTTTTTCAAAGGACCAGAGTTAACTCTCTATGAATACTCTGAGCTATTCAGGTGGTACAGTGCATGGACTTGGAATCAGAAAGATCTGACTTCAAATCCAGCCACAATACTTACTGTGTGACTCCCCCTGCCCATGCAAGTCCCTTAATCTCTCTGTATCTCAGTTTTCTTATCTGTAAAATAAGAGTAATAAGAGAACCTACCTTTTTATGAGGACCAAATGAGTTACTATAGAGGGTGTCCCAAAAGTCTAAGGGCAGTTTTAACCTAGCTTTAATAGTTTAAAACTGCCATAAGACTTTTAGGACACCCTGTATATAAAGTTCTTTACAAACTTAAAGCTTAATATAAATTCTAGCTATTTTTTTTTTGGTCAGTCTGTTCACTTAATGCTTTGATGGATTCAAAGAATCCATGTAGCCAAGACTATAGTACTGAAAATCTGCTTTGCAAAAATGCAGTTGGGCAAAATGTAACCATTTTGCTAGGATAAAAATATGGCTTATAACTCTAGTCATTTCCACTAGAAAAACACAGGGCCAGTGATGTGGCATGGGTTGATTCCCTTATAGGAGTGAAGGTCATCATGGAAGGAAATAAGACACTCAGAGTTTCAGGTGAAAGTGATTGAACTTCTAGTCTTCCCCACCTAAGAAAGAACCGTACGTATTCTTTTAAAAAGTATAAAAATGTTATCTGTAATTCAACTTGAGATTCTTATCAGAAAAAAATAGTACAATGCCACAATGGATGCTAAGTATTTTGAAAACATAAATGCAGCAACATTAATAATTAATCTAATTGCCTATGTTTCATTTTGCCAATGCCAAGTGGATTAAAACTGAAAAAAAAATTACAAAATGTTGTTACATGTACAACACCATATATTTACCTATCACCAACAGGGTCTCTTCCATAGTAATTAACTCTGGGAATGATGAACTTGTCACATTTTCCTCAGCCATTTCTACAGTTCCTTCAGTGACAGCTTGAGCTGTAAAATTTGCATCTATTAGAAATAAGAAAAATATGATTTTGTTAGTCTCCATACCACATGCTGAGATATACCAACTAACTCTGTGAAAAACTGGTTTGTATCAGCTAACACAACACACTGTCTACTACTTAATACACTATGAAGAGGCAGATAGAATGATTAAAAATCGATGTGGGGCAGCTAGGTGGTGCAGTGGATAGAGCACTGGCCTTGGAGTCAGGAGGATCAAATCTGAGTTCAAATCAGGCCTTAGCACTTGACACTTACTAGCTGTGTGACCCTGGGCAAGTCACTTAATCCCAAATGCCTCACCAAAAGAATAACAAATAGCTGTGTTCCTAACAGGCTGGGTTTTGTTTTGTCTAATTCACAGTTAACAAAAATATTTTAAAATAAACTATTTTCCTATAAAAATGATATATATAACTCATCTTAAATAACAACCCTAATTTTTTTTCTGGCCTCCTTGTAGTTATTTCTTTTATTTTTAAATCCTATTGCCTCAATGTAGCCAAGGGTGTGCTGATAAATGTTTAACAATAACTCTATTAAATGAAAATGGTCCAACAAACTTTTAAATTTAATCTGCATTATTAACATTTTCTCCATCATTTTCTGAAATCTAGACAATGAGCAAAAAGAAAATGTATATCAAGCCATGATTTGCAGTATTTGCCTATTTCCCAGGTTTAAATGCTCACATCACAAATTTGACAATTGGCTCAGGTAGAGCTGGCTCCAGCACAAACCTGAACATAACCTACGAACTCAGAATAACAAAACATATTCAGATAATGTTAGGAAGAAAGTAATAAGGAGCAGGAGGGAATAAAGAAAATTGTAGGAGGTAGAAACATTGAGAAGCCAAACAGAGAAAAGGGATTAGAGATCAAATACAAAGTAGAAAAGACTAGCACACCACCAAACTCAGGCCCAACCAAATTAAAATGTAGTTGGGAGATGTTTAACAACAGCAAAAAAAAAAAAATTCTATATTCCCCAGTTGATAAACGATCAAAGGCTAGGAACAGACCGTTTGCAGATGAAGAAATTAAAGCTACATATAATCATATGGAAAATGCTTTAAATCACTATTGATCATAGAGAAATGCACATTAAAACAACTCTGAAGTACCACCTCACCTGTAAGACTGGCTAATATGACAGAAAAGGAAAATGATGATGTTGGAGAAGATGAGGGAAAATTGGGACATTAGCACATTGTGGGGAGAGTTGAGAAGTGATGTGACCATACTGGAAAGCAATTTGGAACTATGCTCAAAGAGCAATCAAATTGTGCATACCCTGTGATGCAGCAATGTCACCGCTAGTTCTATCTCCCAAAGAGATCATAAAAAAGGGGAAAGGGGGGGTAGCTAGGTGGCACAGTGGATAGAGCACTGGCCCTGGATTCAGGAGGACCTGAGTTCAAATCTGGCCTCAGACACATAACACTTACTAGTTGTGTGACCCTGGGCAAGTCACTTAACCTCATTGCCTAGCCAAAAAAAAGGGGGGGGGAAGAACCCACATGTACAAAAACATGTACAGTAGCCCTTTTTGTGGTGGCCAAGAATTGAAAATTGAGAGGATGCCAATCAATTGGGGAATGGCTGAACAAGTTGTGGTATATGAATGTAATGGAATACTGTTGTGCAGGAGAAGTTTCTAACCCCAGAGTGAAGATGTGTCCAGAGCCCACACAACACAGCGACAGCAATAGCAGCTTCAGAAGCTCTCAGCCCAGAGATGGTAAGAGGGCTGGACAACTGCTCCAAAAGAGATTACAGGTGATGGTTCTGGGTATGGCTAGTGCTGATTGGCAACTCTATTGTCCATAAGCAGCTCTGGATTACAGTTCCAAAGCAGGGAGAAATGCCGGTGGTTGGTGACAAAGAAGCAGGGCCCTGGTCACAGTACCAAAGCAGAGAGGAGTGCTAACAAGTACAACTATAGGAGATTGGAAGGCTTCTTGGTAAAGCCAAGAGCACAGACCAGGACCTCTCCTAGGATCACCTCACGTTGGAAACACCAAAAACTTGTAGACGCCTAGAGCTAGCATAGCAACACAAAAAAGCCTGAAGCTTGGCATAGTGCCTCCCCACCCTGAGGTGAGCAGTGCCCAATTTAACATAAAGTTCAAAGTCAAGAAATAGGCAGGCAGGGCAGCTGGGTGGCACAATGGATAGAACACCAGCCCTAGAGTGAGGAGGACCCAAGTTCAAATCTGGCCTCAGACCAGACACTTGACACTACCTGTGTGACCCCAGGCAAGTCACTTGACCCCAGGCAAGTCACTTAACCCCAACTGCCTCTAAGAAAAGAAAAAAGAAAAAGAAATAGGCAGGGAAAAATGAGCACACAACAACAAATTTGACCATAAAAAGCTATTATGGTAGCAGTGAATACCAAGACCAAGACATAAACTCAGAAGAAGATAACAAAGTGCAAATAGCTATAAACAAATCCTCAAAGAAAAATACTAATTTAACCCAAGCCCAACAAAAATTCCTGGAAAAATTAAAGAAATTAGAATAGTAGACGAAAAATTGGGGGGAAGGGGAAAATGAGTGATACAAGAAAAAAAATGATTTTTTTGCCTTTTGGTGAGGCAATCAGGGTTAAGTGACTTGCCCAGGATCACACAGCTAATGTGTCAATTGTCTAAGGCCAGATTTGAACTCAGGTCCTCCTGACTCCAAGGCCAGAGCTCTATCCCCTGCACCATCTAGCTGCCACAATACAAGAAAATTATGAAAAAAGAAATAGCTTGGTAAAAGAGGCATGGAGGATAAGAGTCAAGACAGCAGAGAACAGACATGGACTCACCTGAGCTTTCCCAAATTGCCCTTCAAACAACTTTAAATTATGCCTCAAAACAAATTCTGAAGCAGCAGAGCCCATACAGGGACAAGGTAAAACAATTTTCCAGCACAAGACAAGTTAGAAGGTTGGCAGGAAAGGTCTACTGCATCAGGGTGAATGCAGAACAGGCTGTGCCAGCACAGACCATGTCCCAACAAACCAGAAACTGGCCCTGGGGTGACTTAATCAACCACATCAGCAGCAGCAGCTTCTAGAGCTCTCAGCCCACAGTAGGTAAGGGGGTTGGACATCTGATTAGAAGATTATAGCAGTCCTTTTACTGGCACTGGGTGCAGGACTCTGTTGCACTGCTCATGGTCAGAGCCAGGTTGCAGTCCTGAGTCACAGTCCCAGGATGAGGAGGAGCACTAGCACAGCACAGGTTATGACCCAGGGGAATAGGGACCCTGATCACAGTTCCACAGCAGAAAAGAGAGCCTGTGATCTCTCACAGACTAGAGCACAATTCAGGAGAGTAGTAAACATACCTCTCCTTAGATCATACCACCTTTGAAGAACTAAAAGCTTATTGACCCCCAGAAGTAGCTACTCAAAAAAGCTAAAGCATGGCACAGGGCCCCCTCCAGCCCAGGAGCAAAGCCCTACTTAAATGTAAAGTTAAAAGTCAAGAAATAGGTAGGGAAAATGAGCAAACAACAACAAAAAAGATCTTGACCATAGAAAGTTACTATGGTGACAGGAAAGATCAAAACACAAACTCAGGACAGCCAAAACTGCTACATTTAAAGCCTCAAAGAAAACCACGAATTGGTCTCAGCCCCCACCCAAAAAAAAAAATTTCCTAAAAGAGCTAAAAAATGATTTAACAATAAAATAAGAAAACCCACATAAATCATCAGCATTTCTATATATTACCAACAAAGCCCAACAGCAAGAGATAGAAAGAAAAATCCCATTTAAACTTACTGTAGACATTATAAAATATTTAGGAGTCTACCTCCCGAAACAAACCCAGGAACTCTATGAACACAATTACAAAACACTTTTCACACAAATAAAATTATATCTAAATAATTGGAAAAACATCAGTTGCTCATGGGTAGGCCGAGCTAATATAATAAAAATGACAATCCTACCTAAGCTAATTTACTTATTCAGTGCCATACCAATCAAACTACCAAAAAATTATTTTATAGAGTTAGAAAAAATAACAAGATTCATTTGGAAAAACAAAAGGTTCAGAATATCAAAGTAACTAATGAAAAGAAATGCAGGTGAAGCTGGCCTAGCAATCCCCAGATCTTAAATTGTATTATAAAGCAGCAATCATCAAAACTGCTTGGTACTGGCTAAGAAATAGGGAGGTGGATCAGTGGAATAGATTAAATATGCAAGACACAGTAGTCAATGACTATAGTAATTTATTATTTGATAAACCCAAAGACCCCAGCTTCTGTGATAAGAACCCACTCTTTGAAAAAAACTGCTGGGAAAACTGGAAAAGAGCATGGCAGAAACTAGGCATAGACCCAAATCTCACACCATATACCAAAATAAAGTCAAAATGGGTTCGTGCCGTAGATATAAAGGCTGATACCATAAGTAAACTAGGAGAACAAGGAATAGTTTACCTATCAGATCTATGGAGAACAGAAGAATTCATGACCAAACAGGAGATAGAGAACATTATGAAAAGCAAAATGGATAATTTTGATTACATTAAATTAAAAAGTTTTTGCACAAACAAAGCCAATGCAACTAAGATTAGAAGGAAGGTAGAAAATTGGGAAAGAATTTTTACAACCAGTCTCTCTGATAAAGGCCTCATTTCTAAAATATATAGAGAATTAAGACAAATTTATAAGAACACAAGCCATTCCCCAATTGATAAATGGTCAAAGGATATGAACAGACAGTTCTCAGATGAAGAAATTAAAGCCATCTATAGTCATATGAAAAAATGCTCTAAATCATTATTGATTAGAGAAATGCAAATCAAAACAACTCTGAGGTACCACATCACACCTATCAGATTGGCCAACATGACAAAACAGGAAAATGATAAATGTTGGAGAAGATGTGGGAAAATTGGAACACTAATACATTGTTGGTGGAGTTGTGAAATGATCCAACCATTTTGGAGAACAATTTGGAACTATGCCCAAAGGGCTATAAAAATGTGCATACCCTTTGATCCAGCAATAGCACTTCTAGGGCTATATCCCAAAGAGATCAAACAAATGGGAAAAGGACCCACATGTACAAAAATATTCATAGCAGCTCTTTTTGTAGTGGCAAAGAATTGGAAATTGAGAGGATGCCCATCAATTGGGGAATGGCTAAGCAAGTTGTGGTATATGAATGTAATGGAATACTATCATGCTATAAGAAATGATGAACAGGCTGACTTCAGAAAAACCTGGAAAGACTTATATGTCTGATGCTGAGTGAAGTGAGCAGAACCAAGAGGACTTCGTACACAATAACAGCCATGTTATGTGATGACTAATATTGTTAAACCTAGATCAAATTACTTGCCTTCTCAGCATTACGAGGATCTAAGATATCTCCAGAGGCCTTGGGATGGAAAATACTGTCCACATCCAAAGAAAGAACTATGGAAGTCGAATCGCTATCACTTGTTTTTACCTTCTGTTGAGTTTTGTTTCATCTTTCTGATGGTTCCTCCTATTGGTTTTAATTTTTACTTACAACTTCACTAATGTAAAAATATGTTTAATAGGAATGTAAATGTAAAATCTCTATCAGATTGTGTGCCATCTTGGGGAGGATGGGGCAGAGGAAGGGGGACAAATATTTTCAACTCAAAAGCATATGGAAGTGATTGTTGATAAATCAAAATAAATTAATAAAAATTTTTAAAAAACAACAAAATAAGAAATGTAAAGGGAAGGTTAGGAAAAGAACAAAAGTCAACAACATGGTTAAGGAGGCACAAAAAATACTAAAGAAAATAACACCTTAAAAAAACAAATTGGCCAAATGGCAAAAGAGGCATAAAAAGCCACTGAAAAGAAGATGTCCTTAAAAAGCAGAATTGGCCCCATGAAGAAAAGATGTACAAAAATCTACTGAAAAAAAGGACTCTTTAATAAGCAGAATTGCCAAATAAAAAAAAGGTACAAAATTTCAATGCAGAAAATAATTCTTTAAAAATTAGAATTGAGCAAGTGGAAGCTAATGACTCCATGAGACATCAAGAATAAAACAAAAATCAAAAGAATGAAAAAATAGAAGAAAATGTAAAACATTTCATTGGAAAAATAACTGACCTGGAAACTACATGCAGGACAAATAATTTAAGAATTATTGGTCTCCTTGAAAGCCACAATCAAAAAGACCCTAAACATCATCTTCCAAGTAATTATCAAGGAAAATTGCACTGAGATTTTAGAATCGAAGGTGAAATAGAAATTGAAAGAACCCACCAATCATCTTTTGAAAGAGATCCGAAAATGAAAACTCCCAGGAATATTATAGCCAAATTTATATCAGAGCTCTCAGGTCAAGGAGGAAATAATTACAAGCACTAAGAAAGAAACAATTAAAAAATGATAGAGTCACAATCAGGATAACATAAGATTTAATAACTTCTTCATGCAAAGATCAGAGGGCTTGGGATATGATACTCAGTAGGGCAAAGAGCTGGGATTACAACCAAGAATTACCTACCCAGCAAAATTGAGTTTAATCATTCAAGGGGGGCAGTGGGGGGAGACAAATAGATATTCAATGAAATAAAGAACTTCCAAGCATTCCCCATTTAAAAAAAAAACAGAGCTGAGTATAAATTTTACTTTCAAATACAAGACTCAAGAGAAGCATAAAAAGATAAACAATACAGAAAAATCACAAGGGATTCAATAAGGTTAAACTGTTTACATTCCCCCATGGGAGGAGGATACTTGTAACTCCTAAGAACTGTTTCATTTTTAGGGCAGTTAAAAGAGACAGAAGAAATGGGTGTGAGTTGAATATGATGGGATGATCATCTAAAAAAAAAAAGTAATTAAGGAGTGAGAAGGAGGAATACTCTAGACAAAGGGGGGGAAAGAATAGAATGGGGTAAATTATCTGACATAAATGAGGTATAAAAGAGCTTTTATAGTAGAGGGGAAGATAGGGGAGGTAGATAGGAGAGGTAGAGGGGAGTGAATGAACCTTACTCTCATTGGAACTGGTTCAAAGAGGAACAACATACACAGTCAGCTGGGTAAAGAAATCTATCTTCCCATACAGAAAAGTAGGAAGGAAAGGAGATAAGAGAAAGGGGGCAGGGGTGGTAATAGATGGAAGTTCAGATTGGGGGAGGTAAAAGTCATAAGCAAAACACTTTCGAGCATGAACAGGGTGAAAGGAGAGATAGATTAGGATAAACAGGTTGGGAAATATGATGAAGGGAAATATAATTAATAATAATAATTATGAAAAAATTATAGCAAGTTTCTCAGAGAAAGGCCCAGAGAACTGAGCTAAAGTTATAGAAATGAGAGCCATTTCCCAATAGATATATGAAAAGGCAGTTTTCAAACAAAATAATCAAAACAATCTACAATCATATAAAAATGCTCTAAATCACTAAAATGCAAATTAAAACAACTATGAGATACCACCCCACACATATCAGATTGGTTAAGGTGATAGACAGGAAAGAAAAATAACAAATGTTGGAGGGGATGTGAGAAAATTGAAATACAATGCACTGTTGGTACAATGCCCAAAGAACTATAAAACCATGTATACCCTTTGACCCAGCAATACCACTCCTAGCTCTGTATCCCAGAGAAATGTTTTTTAAAAAAGAGAAAGAAAAAAGACCTATGCATACAAATATATTTATAGCAGGTCTTTTTGTGATGTCAAGGAATTAGAAATTGACATGATGCCCATTAACTAGGGACTGGCTGAATAAACTGTGATATATGATATATGATTGTGAAGGAAAACTACTGTGCTATAAGAAATGATGAGCCAGATGTTCAGAGGAAAACCTGCAAAGATTTACATGAACTGATGCAAAGTAAAATGAGCAAAACCAGGAGAACACTGTATAAAGTAATAACATGATTAACTTTGAATGACTTAGCTATTCTCAGCAATACAAAGATCCAAGCCAATTTTTAAGGACTTATGATGAAAAATGATATCCACCTCCAGAGAGAACTGATGTAGTCTGTATGGAGATTGAAGCATACTTTTTAAATTTTATTTTTCTTGGATTTTTTATAAATTGTTAGTTTATAATTCATAAATTATTATCGTAAAAATATGTTTTGCATGACTGCACATGTATAACCTAGATCAAATTACTTGCCTTCTCAATTAAGGGGTAAGGAAAGAAGGGGAGGAGAGAATTTCAAACTCAATTTTTTAAAAAAAAGTTAAAAATTGTTTTTACATGTAATTGGGGAAAATTTAATATTAAATCATAAAAATTTAATCAAAAGAAAAATAAATTTAAAAAAAGAGATGCAAAAAATGCTGATTAAAATAACATCTTGGTAAAACAGAATTAGCTTCATGGAAAAAGAGGCACAAAATCCCACTGAAAAAAAATCACTCCTTAAAAATTAGAATTGGGCAAGTCAAAGCTAATGATTCCATGGGACATCAATAAAAAACAAAAACAAAGTCAAAAAAAATGAAAGAAAAAAAGAAAATGTGAAATATCTCATTGGCAAACAACTGACCTGGAAAATAGGAAGAGATCATTTAAGAATTATTAGATTACCTGAAAGCCATGACCAAAAAAAGAGCCTCCATAACATTTCAATAAATTATCAAGTAAAACTTCCCCAATATCTTAGATCTAGAGGGTAAAACAGAAATTCAAAGAATCCACCAATAACCTCCAGAAAGAGATCCCAAAACAAAAACTTAAGAATAATATAGCTAAATTCCAGAGCTTCTAAGTCAAAGAGAAAACCTCTCAAGCATCCAGAAAGAAACAATTCAATTATCATGAAGCCACAGTCAGGATCACACCAGATTTAATGGCTTCCATGTAAAAGGAACAGCGGGGTTGGAATATATTCTGGAAGGCAAGAGTTAGGATTACAAATAAAAGTCACTTACTCAAAAAAAACAGTATAATCCTTCAGGGGGGAAATGGATATTAAATGAAATAGAGAACTTTTGAGCATTCCTGATGAAAAGACCAGAGCTGAATAGAAAATATGACTTTCAAATAGAAGACTCAGAGAAGCATAAAAGGTAAACAGGAAAGTAATCATTAAGTGACTCAATAAAGTTAAACTGTTCACATTTCTACATGGGAAGATGATTGTAACTTCTAAGAACTTAACAATTATTAGGGCAGTTAAACAGAGTTTACATAGACAGGAGGTCATGGTTGTAAGTTAATTATGCAGAAATGATCCCCCTCAAAAAAAAATTAAGTGAGGAGAAAGAGGGATACACTGCAAGAAAAAGGAAAGAAGTACAATTGGCATTTTTTCTCACATAAAAGAGGTGTGCAAGGAAGAGTTTTTAGGATGGAGGCAGGAAGGGAACAAGCCATGCTTGAACCTCATTGTCATAAGACTTGGTTCAATGAAGGAAGAAATAGATAAATAAAGAGAGAGAGAGAAAGAGAGAGAGAGAGAGATACTATAGAAATATAAGTTACTCAGTAGGGAGATAGAAAGGGAAGGGGATAAGAAATGGGTGAAGAAAAGGAGAGGGCAGATTAAGGGAAGCAATCATAAAAAGCAAAATAGACTTTTAAAGGGAGACAGAATTAAAACAGACATAGAGAAGAAGAAACAGAAGGCATTGGGATAGGGAAAGACATAATAATTATAGCTATAAATATGAGTGGGATGAGTTCACCTATAAAATGGAAGCAGATAGTTCAACAGATTAGAAAACAGAATCCAACAGTACATTGTTTGCAAAAGACACACTTGAAACAGAAAGACAAACACAGAGTTAAAGAGCTGGAGCAGAATCTAATATGCTTCAGCTGAAGCAAAAAAGGTAGGGGTAGGATTCATGATCTCAGACAAAGCAAAAGCTCTAAAAATAGACCTAATTAAAAGAGATAATCAGGTAAAGTACATTTTGCTAAGTTACCATAGACAATGAAGTAATATAAAAAAAAGTTTACAGCAATTTTTTCTGATAAAGACCTCATTTTTCAAATATATACCAAGTATAGAACTGAGTCAAATTTATAAAAATTAGAGCCATTTCCCCAATTGATCAATGGTCAAAGGATATAAACAGGCATTTTTCAAAAGAAATCAAAGATATTCATAGTCACATGAAAAAAAATACTCTAAATCACTATTCATTATAGAAATGCAAATTAAAACAACTCTGAGGCACCACCTCACACCTTTTAGAAATGACAAATGTTCAAGAGGATGAGGGGGGAAATGGGACACTAAAAGTATTGGTGGACTGCAATACCACTACTAGGTCTGTATCCCAGAGAGATTAAAGAAAAAAAAAAGGAAAAGGACCTATATGTGCAAAAATATTTATAGCAACTCTTCTTCTGGTGGTAAAGAATTGGAAATCTAGAGGATGCTCAACAATTGGGAAATGGCTAAACAAGTTGTGGCATACAATAGTGATGAAGTACTATTGTGCTATAAAGAAATCATGAGAGGGTTGGTTTCAGAAAAAAAAAGGGAGTGAAGAACAAAAATTCATCTGCTTCATCATCCACAGCAACAGTGCAAAGAGTTGAATTTCCCCTGAAAACAATCTGCCTTAAAACATTGTTAAGGCACAATGCCATACAGGAAAGCTGCTATAATGTTATGTTAAAATGAGAGGATTCAAGTCTTACCATGGTGTATCTTGAGATTTAAAATAAACATAATACATACACACATGAATATTCCTTCAAATTAATGAAGACAACATACTTTCCAAAGAGATTACAACTGGCATAGGGTTGATTTATCAAAGATTCTAACTGATATCAATGGCCAAAATTAGCAAAAGATCCTGACAGCTGTAAGCTACCAAAAAACTCTGGCTGAGAAGGAAGGAAGGAAGGAAGGAAGGAAGGAAGGAAGGAAGAAAGAAAGAAAGAAAGAAAGAAAGAAAGAAAGAAAGAAAGAAAGAAAGAAAGAAAGAAAGAAAGAAAGAAAGAAAGAAAGAAAGAAAGAAAGAAAGAAAGAAAGAAAGAAAGAAAGAAAGAAAGGAGAAAAGGAAGATTGAAAATGACAAGATAAGAGAGTACTAAACTTTTACACTAACTCTTCCAATAAAATTATCTATTTTGAATTTCCAAATAGATGATGCCTAGCATAGACTTTTGACACTATTTATTAAACTAGATTACATTAAGGAAAAAAACCCTAAAAACTCAGGGAAGTTTGCTTTAGTTACTACTTAATGATATTTCCTAGATTAGCAATTAGTCCTCTAAAATTGGAAAACAGTATAGCCAAAACTAGGTATAGAGTTTATACTGTATAGACCAACATCTCACAGGATATACCAAGATAAGATCAAAATGGGTATATGATTTACATATAAAGGGTGATGCCATAAGCAAATTAGGAGAGCATGGAATAGTTTGTCCATCTGATCTACAAATAAAGGCATAATTTAGGACTAAACAAGATACACAGAGCATTTCAAAATGTAAAATAGATAATTTTGATTGCATTTAATTAAAAAGATTTTGCACAAACAAAACCAATACAACCAAGATTAGAAGGAAAGCAGAAAGTTGGGGAACAATTTTTACAGCAAACATTTCTGATAAAAGCCTCATTTCTCAAATATATGGAGAACTGAGTCAAATTTGTAAGATAAGTCATTCCCCAAATGACAAATGGTCAAAGGATATGAAGAAAATAAAATTACGGACAGTCATGTGAAAAAAATGCTTTAAGTCACTATTGATCAGAGAAATGCAAATTAAGACTTACATGAACTGATGCTAAGTGAAGCAATACAATGAGACAATTCCGAAAGACTCATGATGAAAAATGCCATCTACCTCCAGAGAAAGAGCTATGGAGTCTGAATGCAGATTGAAGCATACTATTTTCACTTTTTTTGGTTTGGTTTTGTTTTTGTGTGGTTTTTCCCCTTTCATTCTGTTTCTTCTTTCACAACATGACTAATACGGAAATACGTTTAACATGATTGCACATGTGTAACCTATATCAGATTGCTTGCTGTCTTGGAAAAGGGGGAGGTGAGGAAGAGAGAAAAATTTTGAACCCAAAATTTTATAAAAATGAATCCTAGAAGCTATCTTTATATGTAATTGGCAAAAATATTTACCAAAAAAAATTTATTTGAATTTGAACAGGCAGTTTTCAGAAGAAGAAATCAAAGTTGTCTATAACCATATGAAAACAAATGCTCTGAATCACTATTTATTAGAGAAATGAAAATTAAAACAACTCTGAGGTACCACCTTACACCTATCTGATTGGCTAATATGACAAAAAAGGATAATGATAAATGCTGGAGCGGATGAGGAAAAATTGGGACACTAATGCACTGCTGGAGTTATGAACTGATCTAACCATTCTGGAAAGCAATTTGAAACTGTGCCCCAAAGGCTATAAAACTATGCAATACCACTGCTAGGTCTGTATCTTAAAGAGATCACAAAAAATGGAAAAGGACCTATTTGTACAAAAATATTTATTTTGTGATGGCAAAGAATTAGAAATCAAGGGGATGCTCATCAATTGGGAAATGGCTGAACAGCTGTGGTATATATGACTGTGATGGAATACTATTATGCTAAAGGAAATGACAGGCAGGATGATTTCAGTAAAATCTGGAAAGACTTACCTTAACTAATGCAAAGTGAAGTGAGAAGGACCAGAAGAACATTGTACACAGTAACAGCAAAATTGTATAATGAAGAATTGTGAATGACTTAGCTATTCTCAGAAATACAATGATCCAAGATGATTCCAAGATGATGAAGCATGCTATCCACCTTGTGAGAAAGAACTGATATTGCCTGAATACAGACTGAAGCATGCCATTTTTTGTTTTCTTTCTCTATTTTTGTCCAAATATTCTTGTACAAAATTACTAATATGAAAATGTTTTACATGATTGCACATGTATAACCTACATGAGATTGCTTACTGTCTCAGGGAGGGGGAGGGAAGAGAAGGAAGGATAGAATTTGGAACTCAAAACTTTGAAAAAAAAACTTTAACATGTAATGGGAGGGAGGAATAAAGTATTACTTTAAAACATCAGTCCTCTAGGACCTCATTCTCACTTTAAAAAGAAATACCTTTGCTGGAAAGTCTCAATATGGCAAATCTTTTATAGAGCAACACTGAGAGTATCATGAAATACTAATGTAACATTACAATAATTAGCTTGCTTTAAGTCTACAGGCAATATAATGGCCTCTTAGGTCCACAGTATTCTGTCCTTGGCTGCTTTAGGTATTTTTTATTAGATGATTTTATTAACTCTAGCTAACCCCTGTTACTTTTGTGATTGAGTCAAAAAACATTTTACCAGAAACATTTGTGTAAGGAAGCAGAATTTGTAAAGAGAATAGACTTTTTCTTGGAACTTCCTTCAGTCTTTGGTGAGGTAGGGATAACTGGTGACATCAGCCTAAATCTTCAACCCCTACATTTTTATTGGGCTTATGGCTTTCCTCAATCTTTGCCTTCTTTACCATGGTTCAATCCTATTTTTTCTTTCTCCTTTCTCAAGTTTCCCTTATACTATCAATCCTTTCTGACTCAGCTCTTGATGGGTCCACACCTTCCTATCTTTTGCCAGAATCTCAATAAATTTTTAAGGCTAATATGAGCTAAAAGACTCATGATGGAAAATGCTATCCACCTCCAGAGAAAGAATTATAGAGTCTGAATGCAGATCAAAGCATACTATTTTCACTTTTTTTTCTTTCTCATGGTTTTTCCCTTTTATTCTGATTCTTCTTTCACAACATGACTAATGTGGAAATATGTTTAACATGACTGCACATTTATAATCTATATCAGATTTGCTTGCTGTCTTGGGGAGAGGGGAGGGAGAAAAATTTGGAACTCAAAATCTTATAAAAAATGAATGCTAAAAACTATCTTTACATGTAATTGAAAAAAAAATACTCTCTACAAAAAAAGAGATAGAGTCTTACTAGATGTAAAATAGCCAAGTTTGATAGCATTAAATTTAAAATGTTATGAATAAACAAAATTAATGCAACCAAGATTAGAAAGAAAGCAGAGAAGCTGGGAAATTTTTTTTACAGCAGATGACTCTTAGAAAGGCCTCATTTCTTAATAAAGAATTGAGTTAAATTTATAAAAATAAAAGCCATTCCCCAATTGGTAAACGTTCAAAGGATATAAATGGGCAGTTTTCAGATGAAGAAATCAAAGCTATCTATAGTCATATAAAAACAATATTACAAATCACTATAGATTAGAGAAATGCAAATTAAAACAACTGAGCTACTACCTCATGCCTATCAAATTGGCTAATATCACAGAAAAGGAAAATGATAAATGCTGGAGGGGATATGGGAAAATTGGGACACTAATCCACTGTTGGTGGAGTTGGGAACTGATCAAACCATTCTTGAATGCAATTTGAAACTATGCCCAAAAGCCTATAAAACTTTGCACATCCCTTGACCTGGCAATAACACTACTTGGTCTGTAACTCAAAGAGATTTTTTTAAAGGGGGAAAGGACCTAGTTGTACAAACTATTTATAATGGCTCTTTTCATGGCAAACAATTGGAAATTAAGGGGATTCCCATCCATCGTAGAATGGCTAAACAAGTTGTGTTATATGGTTGGGATGGAATATGTACTATTGTGTTATAAGAAATGATAAGCAAGATGATTTCAGAAAAACCTGAAAAGACTTAGATGAACTGATGCAAAGTAAATTTAGCAGGAGCAGGAGAACATTGTACACAGTAACAACAATATTGTATGATCATCTGTGAATGACTTAGCTATTCTCAGAAATACAATGATCCCAAGACAATTCCACAGGACTACCCACCTCCAGAAAAAGAACTGCTGGAGTGAGAATGCAGATCAAAGCAATACTGTGTTTCATTTTATTTTCTTCATGGTTTGCTGTTTTGTCTGTGTCTTCTTTCACAACTTGACTAATATGGAAACGTTTTACACGAATGCACGTGTATAACCTATATCAAACTGCTTACCATCTTGGGAGAGGAGTGTTGGGAAGGAGAAAATTTGAAACTCAAAATTTCAAAAAAATGAATGTTGAAAATTGTCTTTACATATAATTGGGAAGCATTTTTTTTTAAAGAAGAGAGTAAGAGATGTCAAATGCAAGTTTAATTCATTTTGTGAATGTTCTCCCAGATGACCCCTCTCCCAGACTGACTTTCAGAAACTCTCATTTTGACTTGTCTCCTAGTTCCCCATAGAGAAGTTATGGAAGTTGTTATGCCTTTGGATACAAGTATAACTTCTGTCTCTAAGTAGGGAGAAAACTCAATCCTCCCATTAAGGTATTTTTATTATTTAAATAGCTAGGTAGAGAGGCAGGATGGAGTAGTACACAGGGAACTGACCTACAAACCAGAAACAGGTAGTTTCAAGTCTTTCGCTGGCTCATACTGGCTGGTAGGACCACAGGCAAGTCAATTAACTTCTAGGCAACTAAGACTATAATTTGCAGACATGTGTTCATATACAGTAAGTAGGGAGAATGCCTCACTGGGAACACATAATGCTGATGAAATCACAGATATGACTAAAAAAAAAAGCAAATTAACTGAAATCTCTTCCTTAGCATAGGGCTACTACAACAAAGTATTGCTCCAAAGGTTGGTTTGGGAATCAATGAAGATACAGTATGGCCAGAGATGGCCAGATTCTACAGAGCTGATATTCGGTATGAAGAATGATGAGAAGAAAGAAAAGAAACAAGCAATTAATTTATCAAGCCTACTACAGACCAGACAGTATGCTAAGCACTTTAAAATATCTCGTTTGATCCTACCTACCATAAGAGGTAGTTGCTATGATTTTCCAAATTTTACAGTTGAGGAAACTGAGGCAAACAGAGATTAATTCACTTGCCAAGGGTCATATAACTAGTGAGTATCCAAAGTCACATTTGAATCCAAGTCTTTCTGACTCTGGATCTAGCAGCACTCCATCCACTTTGACACCTAGTTGCCTCCTCATGTGATACTGACCATGATTAAATAATATACTATAATGACTTGAGAGGAAAAAGTCTACTCGCCTAATCTGTGTAGATGAAATTTTGGATCCTTTTCCAAAAGAAAGGTTTTCTCTCAAATAACAAGTTTCATGTGTGTTGAATCTCCTGTCTTAGATGGCAAGCCTTGGAGTCTAACCATATTCAACTTATCTTACATATTATCACGGCATCATCAGACATAATACTCAAACTAAAACCAGCATTTAATTTATTAAATATATACTATGGGCCAAGCAATGTTCTAAGCACTTTATAAATATAGCCTCATTGATCGTTTATAAATACTTTATTTGATACTCAATAAAGATTGGAATATTTGGTGATGAAGACTGACAAAATAAACAATTTTTTTAAAAAACTTCTGAAATTTTAATTTTTTTTCATAGAATTGTGAAATACTATAGAAATCAACTTGGCACATTTTCTGTTAAGAAAAAAAATGTTCTCCTGAAGTTTCTGCATCTAGTATTTTGACATTATTGTTGTTTTTATGTACATCTTCTTACTATTTTTTCTATCTTCAGATCATAAAATTTTATAGTAGAAAGGAACTTTAGACATCATCGACTATTTAACCTTCCTATTTTACAGAAGAGGACACTGAAACCCAGAATAGTAAAGAGGCTTGCCAACATCACAGAGCTGATGTGAGTTGAGCCTAGAATCAACATCTCCTCCTGACCAGTGATCTTTGTGCAACATGTGGCTTTGTTAGGGGAAAAATATAAGCCTCCAAAACAGATCTCACAGTACAGCTATTTATTACGAAGTAAGTCACAGCTCAGAGAAAGTGAGTAGCCAAACGGAAAGGTAAAAAAGAGAGGGGAGTTGTTGCCCAACTGGAACTGGCCAGAATCACAGAGCTAGTAAGTGTCCAGGTCCCATTTGAACTCAAAGAAGATGAGTCTCCAGGCCTAACGCTATTTACTAAGCCACCTAGCTGTCCCTTGCATATAGGAGACATTAGTAAGGGGGAGAGAAAGGAGGGGACAATACTACATTCAATTTATCACTTCTTTTATAGATGAGGAAAATGAAGATTGAAGAAAACACTAAGTCAACATGAAGAAGTCTGGATCCTTCTAACCATATATTCTTTGTCCTTATCAAAGCCTACAATTCCCAAGGACCTGGGATGCAGTAAGAGGTAGGGCTAACTTACAACATACCACCCAAATCCCTGTGTTCTAAGTGCTTCATCCAGCAAAGAAGTGGACAAAACAGACCTGGAAGGATTGATTAAACACACATACCCCACACACCAGGATATCAAGTAAACACTCAATCCAGATAATGGAACCCAGGGCACATCCCTCCCTTCCTCCATAATTCTACTGGGATGCTCATAGCCCTTTTACAACTCTATTTTTTCTTTAAAAGCCTTCCTTTGATATTCATTCTAACTTAATTTCACCTATAAGGTGGGAAATGGGAGACAAAGGGAGGATTTCACAGAGCCCAGGATCTCAGACCACAACCTCCCTTCTCCAGGCATTCTTTTTCCACTAGTTTCCCTTGATATTCACCTTAGTTTAATTTCCCCAATAAAAATGGTGATTACATACATTCTTTCGACTGACCCCAGGAGGAGAAGTTACTGGTACCAAGAAATGGAAGCCATTGTTGTGGAAATGGGATGAGGAAGATTTTTTTGGGGGGGGGAGTGAACATCAGACTGTTAATCAAATGGGGGTAGAAGAAAAGACGGTAGCAGAATGAGATTGCTAGCAAAGGCACACCTAAAAGTGGGCCCCAAACTGAAACGGACGCAAAGGGTTCTTTATAGGTATGCAATGGTTGGTAGCCAGAGAATATTAAACATATTCCAAAGTATAGAAGCATAGAAGATGCTTTGAGTTCATAAAAATGAGGCCTTTGGTTCTGTGCTATTTACAATAATTTTGTTTAACAATTTCGTTTTATATGTAAAAGTATTCTTCTACTAGGTATATTCGTTTTTATGACTCTAGAGATGCTAACACAGAACTTTTTGCCAGTTCAGTTTAATGTGATAGTGTCAGGTGAGTTTAATCATCCATAAGATAAAATGGCAACTTTACTATTGGATTTTGGTAACAAGCCTGTACCTGTACAGATAGATGCCTGCCTTTCCCAAGTTTCTAGGACACAGAAGGAAACCTTTTTGAAAAATCCAGAGAAAGGAAGAATATACTCCAGTTTTCTTTTAGAGCTCATGAGTCTGGAGTCTGAAATTCAACTCGGAAAATGCGGAAGAAGCACTTTCTTCGAGCGGTGCACTAACCAGCAAGAAAGGAGCTGTTATTCGTCCTCCAATCAATACGGGGAGGGGAAGAGGGGTAAGGGGTTGTCACTGCTCTCAGCTTCCCTAGGTGTCTCTAGCAGCACTAAAAACAAGCCCAAATCTACTAAGACCCAGACTCCAAAAGGAGTCTGTATTCGCCCAAAGAAGAGATGTGGCGATACCAGAGCAGAGACACCATGTTTCTCCACTTACTCATTTAGCTCAATATCAGACCCACAAGCCAACAGGAAAGCGACGTAAACCCTAGCTCTCCACCCATCTTGGACAGGGCATCCACGATTTCTACTGTCGCCTTCTTCCCCTGCGCTGGGCATAAGCTTCCTTTTGGGGATGCTAAGTGGAACAGACAAGCAGTAGGTACCTCTGGTCCGCACACAGCACCCCCTATAGTCCTCTCCTCCCCGTCCCCCTTGTCCCCACCTCTTCTAGGCTGTCTCCGCCCTGAGGACAGAATGAAGAACCTCAAAGATGCTGCAGAGAAGAACCTTTCTTTTACCTGTGATAGTGCCTTTCGAAAAACATGGGGCAGCCACGAAAAGGAGGATACTGAGCGACAGAGGGAACCCACGAGCCCCCAGAGAGGAGCGCATGGTGCTGGTTAACGCTCTGCAGAGTACCCTTAATGAGACCCGGGAGGCAGGCGAGGCTGCGCTCCTCACTTCTGCCGGCCCGGCTGGACTGGAGGGTATCACTCGCTAGGGCCCCTGCACTCACGGAACGGGACTGGTCAGCAGTTTGTCCAAGGAGGAAGTGTAGATGTGGGTGGGGAGAGGAGTAGCTTAGAGAAAAGCTAGGTGGGAGGGGCGAGGCTAACCTTTCCTCCTCCCCCAGAAACCCTTCCTTTCCCACCCCCACCCCAACCCCCGGAACAGTCTTGAATAGTACATGATGCCTCCATCTATTATTCAGCCTGTCACTTCCAGCTGGTTTATCTCCACTGTGAAGTGGCTACCAACCCCACCTCAACATCCTTTCTCAACCTAAGAGCTTAAGAAAAACTAAACAAAATTGGCCTTACAGATTCCAATAACTGTGACCTGGGAAGGTGCTGAAGTTGTTAGGCAGCTTGCACCCAATTATTTTGATTACGCACATAGGAAGAAGAAAAGGTAACTTTCTCCCCAAGTGTCTTTATTTTAGAGGCTTCTTTTTTCATTTACCGGCCAATATTTGCCTCAGTATCTTCATTTCTCACATGAGGGGGCTTGAACTAAATGATCCCTAAGATCCCTTTCAGCTGTGACATTCTATGAGATCCTTTAATGAAGCAAGCCGGTTTCACAATGGATTAAACTTTCGTCCCCTCTCTGCTTACCATAAAATCTCAAGAGGCCTGTTCTCTGAAGGTTAAGGTTGGCAATCTCCCGCCTCCCACGGAGAGACTATGTGTTTTCCTTTGTTTAGCAAAGATACACTTTGAAATAGTTGCATAGAGCCTGAGTGGGGGAAAAAAAAACAAAAAAACCAACCTAAAATAGAGTAAATATACTGTACATTGTTCTCACTCAAGCACATTCCGGGGAGTGTGGGGGAGGGGAAGACAGGTAACTAACCTGTGGTACAATGGCTTGGAATGTCCAATGCTCAATAAAAAATAAAACAAATAAAATGTATTCAGTGCAGTTACAGCATTACAATATTAAAGGGTAATAATAATAGGTGATATTATTGGACTATATATTTTTTTCCATTAAAAATTGCAAGGTTTTTTTTTTCTCTCAAAGCTGGAATCCTTCCTTTATTAATGTGGAACACAAAATTTCAGAGACATGAAATGGCACAGGGACACAGTCTCTGCCAGCAGGTCATACAGTTTCGAACAGAAAATGAGCAGTTGAGTTCTAACAATTTATATAATACTGTGATAATCAACATTTAAAATGCTCCATCACAGTTCATTTCCATGTCATCTCCATCTTAACTCTTTGATGCAGGGGGAGGAAGAGTGAAGCTGGAATCACAGAACTTCTGAGTTCAAATCCCCATTGTGATACTGACTATGACTTTAGGCAAGTTATTAACTTTTCTGGACCTCAGTTTCCTCATCTATAAAAACTGAGAGGCTGTATTAGACAACCTCTAAGGTCCCTCTCATCTCTAATTCTATGATTCATTTCAGATAGAATTAAAAGAGGGAGTAATTAGCAGTATATGGAAGCTTTAAACAGAACAAAAGCCATATTCTTTTCTGCTACTGTTATGTGGAGGAGAAGTTGTCAATTATATAAATATCAGTATATTTCATATCATATAACCACAAACTTGGAAAGTAATTTAGTGGAGCTCTCGAAATTGGATAGTTACAAAATATGGATCAAGTATCTTCCTACAATTAATTTTATAGAGAATATGGTGGTTGTGTTCAAAACAGTCTTTAGAGAAAAAATAGTTTGTAAAATTATTAATCAGAGAAAAGCTTTTTAATATCAAGAAAAATGATCAATTCACTATATTGTTTGCTTTGGTGAACAGTATAAGGTATGGGTGATAATCCCAGGTATTTGGGGTACAAGTCACATTGAAGAGTTATCACTCTTCCTATGTGCCCTTATGTAATATGAGGTCAATGTGACTTCAACCCTCTGATTATATTTTCTTGAGCTTTTTTTTTCCTATGGAAAATGAGTCATTCAAGTGTTGAACCAAATGGACTGTGTTACTGAAGTCATTTGTCTGTATTACTAATATAGTTCAAATGAGTTTTTAAATTGCAAGTGTGAAAACAAATGAGCAATGAGTTAATGAATGACTAATGAATAAGTAAATTTTAATTAACAGGTCACAGAGCCAAACCTGTGACTTCATGACCTGAAAAGCAAATTGGTAGACTTGAATATGCCTGAATTGGGAGTAGGTGAGAAAAATTTCTATCAGCATATTCTAATATTAAGTTCATGTCTTGGAGAGCTGAAAATAGGATAAAAGAATGAAAAACATTTATTAAGTTCCATATGACAGGTACTATGCTCATATGTCTTTGTAGATATGCTGTAACATATAGAATGTGATAAAAATTCATTATAAAATTAAATATAGCATGGTAGAGAGGAAAGAATGCTTAATTTGTTGTCAGAGGACTTAGCTTTGAATCTCACTTCGGTTGCTCACAAGTTGTGTGATCTCAGGTAAGTCACCCTAACCTCTATGGAATTCATTTTCTTTGAGGAAGCTAGGGGCTTCACTCACAAGGCCTTACTCAGCAAAGAAAGATGTAAGTCAATCTGTAGATCCTTCAGATTTGGAGCAGGAGGTAGCCTGAACAACATGAACAAAGACAATTTTTAAAATTAATAGTTTAGCTTTACCAAGACATTAATCAATTAAAAAAAAAATTTACCATGCAACAACAACTACAACAACAAATGTTCCAGGCACTGTGCTAAGCACTGGGGATACAAAAACAGACAAAAGATAGTCCCTGCCCTCATGGAACTTGCAATCTTTTGAGGGAGATAAAGTGCAAACAAGTGTATACTAAGCAAGCTGTACACAGGATAAAACTCTTAGAGATCCCATTTGGGTTCTTTCAGTTTTCCTGCTCAGTGCTCTATCCACTGCACCATAATTAATAGAGGGAAGGGACTAGAAGTAAAAGATTAGGAAAGGCTTCCTATAGATATAAAAGATGGACTTAATTTGGACGTAAAGGAATCCAGGGAAGTCAATAAACTGAGATGAAGAAGATAAGCATTCCAGGTACGCCCAGATCTGGGAGGTAGATTGTCTTTTCAAGGAACAACCAGGAAGTCAGTGATACTGGATCAAAGAGTATGTGATAGAAGACTGAAAAGGGGGAGGCAGGTGGGGAACATGCTAGCTTATGGAAGGCTTTGAATGCCTTTTGTATTTGATCATGGAGGCAATAGGGAGCCATTGTAGATTATTGAGTAATAGGGTATCATGGTCAGGCCTACACTTTAGGAAAATCATTTTAATGGCTGAATGGAAAATAGATTGGAGTGAAGAGAGACTTATGACAGGCAAACCCACTCTCAAGTTATTGCAATAGTGAGGTGATGAGGGCCTGCACTAGACTGGTGGCCCAGTGGTCAGCAGAGAAGGGCATTATGGAAATGATGTAAAAGTGAGATCTTTCTTTGATAAGAGTGAACCTAAACTAGTTCCTGCTAATTCCCTTCCAGAATTTGTAGCACACTGAGCTAGACTAATATGGATAGAATGTTGAACTTTGAGTCAGGAAGAGTTGGATTAAAATCCCCCATTCTCTTCCTTGGTTCATCAACTATGTGGCCTTGGGCAAACTATCTATGGGAAGGGGGGACAGGCAGAACCTACTACCTCTAAACCACATTTTGCCTTCTAGGTCCTTGCCTGTGGCTTTTTGACCGAGTCCAAGTTTTATAGAACAAATCCTTTTATTAAGGGGATTTGTTCTGTGAAGTTTGGATACAGTCAAAAGGCCACATTTGAGGACCTAGAGGGCCACATGTGACCTTGAGGCTACAGATTCCCCACCCCTGACTTCTAACCTTTATGAACTCCCCCCACAAATTCCTCTAGACACATATGGCTATATAGTTCTATCCTTGTCTTGTGTCTGGCCAATCCCTGAAGGGAGCCTAGCTGGTCAAGGAGCCTAACTTCTGAAATTGCCCCTGATCACACATGTACACACCCAATCAACCACACATTGTCATGCTTGAGAGTAAATAGGGAGTTGCTAACACATACACTTATGCCCTTGCCTTCCTGTGGAGACATTAACCAAGTAAAGCACGCTAACCTCTCCCAAGCAGCATATTCATTAATACCACTCATTCAATTGCCATTGTAAATACTCAGAGTAAGTTGAAGTATTTTAGGGTCAAACATTACAAAAACAGTATTTTGGGGGAAAAAATATCTGGTAGTTCTAAAAGAAAAAAAAGGCAGGTGGTATTTTGGCTAAGCTAGGTGGCATAGTGGATAGACTGTCAGGAAGACATCTTCCCAAGTTCAAATCTGGCCTCAGATACTTACTATCTGTGTCACCCTGAGCAAGTCATTTAGTGTTTGCCTCAGTTTCCTTATCTGTAAAATGATCTGGAGAAGGAAATGACAAACAACCCCAGTGTCTTTGCCAAGAAAACCCTAAACGGGGTCACAAAGAATTGGACACAACTGAACAACAACCCCTTCTGAAATCTCCTTAACCACAAATAAGATGTGATTTGGTTCACAAGACAAAGGTAAGACAGTCCCAATGAGGAAGTGGGTTGTGTCATCTCAGCTCCTCCCTATTACATTATTCGGAGATGAGACTGGTTCTCAGGTAAAGGGAGTATTTCTGAGACATGGGAATAGTCTACAGGAGATGGGAGTTACTACAACAGTTTAGATTGAGGACACTGACCTTTAACAAATTTCTCTGGAATATGGGTGGTGGATTAAGTTCCAAAGAAGGAGATGTAAGTTTCAACACAAAATGGAGGTATTGTTACAAGACAAGAATTGTGAAACAAGTGACCTGAGGTTACCTGAGTAAAATGTATGCCCAAGGGGAATATTAAAGCTAGCCTGATTAAGTCTTAACAAAATAGAATTAAAAGTCAATTTTCAATTTCTCAATTCACCCCTTTGATTTTTGGGAAGCCATGCCTCCCATTAATGACTTAGCCTGATTAAAGTTATAAATCAACGTATAACAAAAATCAATGTCTATCAGTCTATAATTTCAGTAAAACTCAAGTAATGACTGCAGAAACAAAAATGCTGTGAATAAGAAATTTGTGTCATTGTGAACCATCATGTGTTTCTTAAGAATCAATTCATCAAAACCAAAAAGCAATTATGAGGCCTACAGCTAGGAGAGCCCTACAGCATAGCACAGGCCCTTCAGTGGCCTCACATATAGTTTGGGCTAGTGTCTCTGCTTGTTCTAATACTGTATCTCCAATATATAATGGAATAGGGACTATTTTAGCCCAGAGACTCTACTTCAATGGAACTAATTTGAGACATGGTGGCCCCAAAACCATCAGGCTTAATCTTATAATACTTTCACCCCTTTGTCTTTGAGACCACCCAGGACTGGCACATTGACAAACTCTACTGAGGGCAGCCCCTCTTCGGTAAGCAGGTCTTAGAGAAAGAACAATACATGGGGAAGGAAGGAAAGGAAAGGGTAAACATTAAGTCTTTTCCTAGTAACTCATTCCCAATGTCCATTTCATTAGCGCATCATGTCTTAGGGCTTAGATGTCTCAAGCAGGCATCTGGTTTCTGAAAACATCTCCTCTTGGACATTCTGGAGCAGAGCTGTCCTCAGAGCAACTCTGAAGGGAGGGGCTTCTCTTAGATCTGCTTCTCTGGTTCAGGTTACTTGCAAAGATTCTTAGATGTTTCTGCTATAAATTTTGCAAAATAGGCCTCAATTCTATTTAATACATCCTCATTTGATATTCCAATAACTAGCTCAAGCCGCAGGAACCCATAATTAACCCAAAACTTCAAAGAGTTTAAGTTTTTACTTCTCACTTGTGGTTACCTAAACCTTGTGCCTGATAGGGACACTTCTATCAACAGATAGAATCTTAAAAAGAAATCCATGAGGGCCTGACTTGCATGATGAGCCTTTCTAGGGAAAAATTACTATTTACCTAATTAAGTAAGCTAGGGTGCATAAAAGGAAAACCTTCAGTTTATTATATATAATTGCTTTGTGATATAAATTAGCAAATTATTACGCTATTCAGAAAAAAAACTAGACATTTTAAAATATCAAAGAAGGCAAAGGTCTAAAACTCTTTGAGTTAAGCTTTAAAAATAAACCTTCCACTCCATTCAATTTTGAAAATCTTTACATTAAATCTGTCTAAATCTAAATCTAACTCCTGCTCAAGAGAATGTTATCATTATATAATCTTGAAAGAATGAGATATTTCAAAAAACCTATTCTCATACATGAACATACTTTTAAGGGGGCGGCAAGCTCAAAAAACCTCTTCAATTTGGTTATTTAGGATATGGGCTTGATATTACCTACTGGCATCTTGGTGGTGTAGTGGATAGAGTGCTGGACCTGAAGTCAGGAAGACCCATCTTCTTGAGTTCAAATTGGGCCTCAGACACTTAATAGCTGTGTTATCCTGAACAAGTCACTTAACCTTATTTGCCTCAGTACCTCATCTGGAAAATGAGCTGTAGAAGGAAATGGCAAGCCACTCCATTGTCTTTGCCAATAAAACCCCAAATGGGATCATGGAGAATCAGACACTACTGAATAAAGAAACAACAATTGGCATCTTAATGTTTTTAATATGAGCCTGCAGTAACTCAGATGCCTTAGTGTTTAACACTTAATAATAAAAGTCCCCAACTGGCCAACTAATTTTAAGGACAGTGAGTCTTAATTCCCTCCTTAGGAGGAAATTATCCCTATATTATCAAAAACAGCAGGGATACGTATAGTGCCAATTAGTGAAATATAAGTTAAAGAGTAACCATCAAAGACAACAGTTTGAAAGGCATGTTAGTTAAATGCCTAATACATGTTACCTGGTAATAGAAACCCTGGGGAGGAGTAGGCTACCTTCAGGAGTTCCTAGACCCCAGAGGCATTGTAGACAGGAAAAAAGAGTTCTCAGGAATAAAGAGCCATTGGGGAAGCATGAAATTGTGGTGAAATAAGATTTCAGCATGAGGAGAAAAGAGTGCTTCACTGGGAGAGGGTCAACAGTGACCCTAGCAAGTGGATGCTGAGCAGAAAATCCTGCTTACAATATTCAGATGTTTCCATTTTAATAAATATATAAATAGATTTGGCACTGGTACAAATGGGCACTATGGGTCACCTGCTTTGAGTGTAGAAATTTGCTGTGAAAGGAAAAAGGAGGGACATAATTGTAACAATCTTAAGACTATAGATACCCTAAGTGGCACAGAGTGATTTGATATATGCCTTAACAGGGAAAAACTCCCTTAGCTCTGTTTGATTCCTAGGCATGAGTTATATTTAACAGTTAATTATGTAGCAAGGTTTCACCTATATACACAAGGTATTCTGTAACCAGGCTCAGAATTAACTAGGTGGAAAAGGTTCCCTTTCAGAAAAAAAAAACAGCATGATGGGGAAACTGATTCAAATGGATCCTACCTTTGCCCATGACAATATTGCTAATACAATGGTTTGCCAAATTTATGTTAGGCACTATGTTATGCAATTTGTAGTCATATTATTTGGTCCTCCCAATAACCTGGGGGATAAGTGCTACTTTTATCCACTTTACAAGTTGATAAACTGAGATAAACAGATGAATTTTGTGTCTAAAGTCACATAATCAATAAATTTCTTGATGCCAAATAGAAATTACAGTTTGTATTAAGTTCTAATCTACAACATTTGCCCTAATAGAGAAATATATCTCACCTTAAATTAGTTTTAAGATAAACCATAATCAAGTAAAATTACCTCTGATTTTACAATCACAGATGATACAAAGTCATAATCTTAATATACACAGGGCCATTGGATACCAGCACTTTAAGCTTATTGTTATCAATAATCAATCATTTTCTAAAATTTCTGGAGTCATTTTTCACATTTCTACAAACCTTGTTTTTATTCTCATCTAAATCACTCAAAAAGCTGAATCCATTCCTTCATGTTCTTAAAGTAGACTTACTTTATATTTAAGAGGGTGGCCTCATGTCACCCAAAAGCATTTTTCCTTTTCTGCAGTACTAACCTTGGAAAGGGGGGTTTTGAGGACAGAGTGCTGTCTATCTAAAACCGCTAACAGGAAAAGTTTTCTCAATTCTCACCTGTCTAATTTCTCAATCACATCCCACATTATCTATTTAACTAGAACTTTTCCTTTGCATTTTCAGTACTCATCAATTAATTATTTTCAAAATTAGTCTCTTGACATTCAGTGTCAACTAGCTCATATAGTTAATAAAACAATATTGTGCTTCAGATCTGAGTTATACAATTTTATCTACTTAAATAAATTGACTAATAAAATTCTGACCTAAAGTGGTATATGGGCCTTTATGGGTTTAAAGAAAATTAGAAAATCAAGAATAAGTGTAAAGTGCTATTGCAATAAACAATGCTAGAGAGGCTAGCAGTGCATACTACCTACTAAAACAAACTAACCCCTTTTGGTGAACCATATTCAGTACCTTCCAAATCTAAATAAAATATTTTATTTAAATAAATTCTAAAAACATTTATTGTGATTTCTAACAATATGTTAAGTGGCCGGTTTACTAATGACCAGAAAAGGCACTCTTGCTTAAGTAAAGAACTTAATATAACTTCTATTTAATAAGTTATTCATGACCCCATAGACCATAACACGTGAGGTCCTTCTGTCCTGCACTATCTCCTGAAGTCTGTCCAAGCTCATGTGATTGGCTTCCATGGCACTACCTATCCATTTCATCCTCATCAGACAGCTAAACAGAGTAGGCTAGAAACAGGAGAGTCAGGAATCAAACAAAAGTTTCATGTCAAACTGAGGGAAACAGCTTGCAAGCAATGAGGCAGATTAGACACAGGTGCTGCACGCCCCACCCCCTCCATGTGCTGGGGGGAGACCCAAGGCAATATGGGGAGATCTCAGTACTTATACCAATGCCTACACAGTGAGCTATAGCCCTGACAATGAGGGGGAACAGCATCAGAGAGACAAGTTTGACCCATAGCAGGGCTTCATGACCAGACAATAATTATATGAAAGAATTCTTGGATTTTGCTGCGGCTGAGATCATCCAGAGGGTTATCATAAAGGATTGTTGTTATGCCAAGCTCAGGGCACAGCCTGCTTGCTGGGCCCTAGCTCTGGAAAGCAGGGTGTCTTCTAATAGTATCTTGATAAAATACATATATCTGCTTGTCCAAATTATGAATTGATTGTGTTTATAGATGTTGTGTCTTTGTGGTACCTGAAAACTGTAGTTTGTTTTAGGAGAAGAAAAGATTACAAACAGATTGCTTTATTGTTTTAGGGAGGGAGGTTTTTCACTCTAGTTTTAAAAGTCATCTTCAATAAGCTTTTAAAGGCAGTTTACAATTTGAATTTTCTTCTTAACCATGAAAGGAGAGGAGTTTGTTTAAATCAAGGAGAGACGTGAGGGTGAGTAAAACTTAATCCTACTTTTAAGTAGCTTAAGTAAAATTGATTTTAAATATTAGAAATTATAAATCCATATTTAATTGAGTTCTGAAATGGAATTTTGTAGATTATGGCCACTTGTGTTATCCATCCCAGAATTTGGAATATTTTTCAATTTCAAGAAGAATCACTTTTTTTTAAGATATATTTTTTAATATTTTATTTCTTCTAATTACCTGTAATAATAATTTTTCACATTCTTTTTTCTTTAATTTTGAGTTCCGACTTCTCTCCCTCCCTCCCAACATTCCCTTTTTGCTAAGGAGGCAAGTAATTGGATATAGGTTATATATGGGTAGTCATGCAAAACATATTGCCATATTTGTCATGTTGTGAAATAAAACAACCCCCCCAATAAAAAAAAATAAAGTAAGAAGTAGTGTGCTTCAGTCTGCATTCAGATTCCAGCAGTTCTTTCTCTGGAGGTGGATAGCATTTTTCATCATAAGTCCTTTGGAATTGCCTTGGATCTTTGTATTGCTGAGAACAGCTAAGACATTCACAGTTGTTCATCATACATTACTGCTGTTACTATGTACAGTGTTCTCCTGCTTTTGCTCACTTTACTCTGCATCAATTTGCATAAGTATTTCCAGGTTTTTCTGAGAGCATCCTGCTCATTATTTCTTATACCACAATAGTATTCCTTCACAATCATACACCACAACTTGTTCATCCACTCCCCAAATGATGGCATACATACACACACACACATATATATGTGCATAGAGATTCCCCTCTTTTCTTAATCTCTTTGGGATACAAACCTAGTTTGTATTGCTGGGTCATGCAGTATGTACAGTTTTATAGTCCCTTGGGCATATTAATGCTTTAAAAGAAATAGGTTGTGCAAAGATGCTAAGCATTAAGCAAGTCTAAATACAAGTGATCCATGTGATGCTTGAATTTCTTATGTTGTTATTATAAAACCATCATGTAAGAAATGTTGTTAAGAAGTGAAAACTTCAACTCTCTTGATTTGGAAATTACAGAATATTATCTGAGTATTTTAAAGAAAAGAGGTGAATATTGAGGTGTATCTTCTAATTGTCCAGAAAGAAAAAAAGAAACCCTCTGACATTACTTTGATATTACAATTGTTTGGACATCCCCTTCTAAAACCTCCTTAACCACATCTCTGGAGAGAGGTCTTGCTAAGCCCATTTCAGGGCTACTCATCCTTTTGGTATCTATCTGGCATCCAACTCTCACCTGTGGCTTCAAGAAACTATACCGTCTACAGGGGTCACACCTGGTAAAACCTTCTGAGTATACAGGCTAAACCAGGTTGAGGGTAATCAGGTAACTGATAAGCCTCAAACTCATCGGTGACTTAGGGGATATCTACCCCAAGCACATGAAGACTTCCTCAGAGGAATGGGTAGATGAGAATAATTTGTTCCCAAGGTCATAAGGTGGCTAAAGCAGATAGGGTACCTACAGCTTGATCAGACATCAAAAATGCCAAGATCATCTACTGAATCCCGGGGCACTGCTGGTCAACTTGACTTTTGTCCTGTTCTTGGACTTTGATGACTCTGGAAGAAAGTCTGACGACTTTGTGCAGCTATGCCTTACTTCAATTCATGAGCATCGAGACTTTACTGATGTCATTTGTCCTCTTCAGAAAGGGAGGACAAAGAACATCCACCACCAACAAGACATGTGATCTGGGTCACAAGACAAAGGTAAGACAATTTCAGTTGATAGATACTTAAATGAAGAGGTGAGATACGTGTCATCTCATTCAGGTGTTTCAGTCCTGTCTCACTTTTCATGACCCATTTGGGGTTTTCTTGGCAGAGATACTGGAGCAGTTTGCCGTTTCCTTCTCCAACTCATTTTATAGTTAAGGAACTGAAGCAAACAGGGTTAAGTGATTTGCCCAGGGTCACACAGCTGGTAAGTGTCTGAGGCCAGATTTGAACTCAGGAAGATAAGGCTTCCTAACTCCAAGTCCAGAACTCTATTCACTGTGCCATCTAACTGCCCAAGTGTCATCTCAGCTCCTCCCCACCATTGGGAGATCAATTTTCAGGGCATAGTCTTCAAATAGCAGGATTAGTCTGCAGGTGATAGGATTAGTCTGCAGGCAATGGAAATTGCTACAACAGTTTGCATAGGTTCCCAAAGTAACCCTTGGGGGGTGCTGGATCAATCCAGGGGGGCCTACAGAAATAAGGGGGCAGTAGAAGCATAAAGAAAGAAGAGAAAAAAATTTCAAAAAGCCATTCATACAAGTTTTATCTGTTGTGTAACAGAGTTAAAGTTGTAGTGAATTAAATTATTTTCCAAATAAACTTACAAAATGCAAGTTATAATCAATCAGCAGTCAAAGCCAAAAGGTCTTAACAGGCAACTATTGGCAGAAGAGCATGTAGCATTGATTGTCAGGAAGTCCAGCATGCATTGGCAGGAATATGTGCATGTAATGACTTGTTTACAATATAATACTATATGTACATGATGCAACATTGCATCATCAAAATTTCAATGCAGGAAAAAACCCCACACATTTACAATAAATTATTAAATTTAAGATGTGTCATTTAAAGAATTTTTTTTTAATTTGCATCATTTCAAAAAAAATGTTAAAGAGTTGAAGTAAATAGATTTCTGGAGGGGGGTGCTAAGTAATTTTTTTTAAAGGGGGCAGTAGACCAAATAAGTTTTGGAACCCGTGGTTTAGATTGATGACACTGCTCTTTAAGCAATTTTCTCTGGAATGTAGGTGGTAGGCAAAATTACAAAGGTAACTTTAATATGAGGGTGGAGGTACTAGGTACAAGATAAGAATTGTGAGACAAATGACCTAAGGTTACGTAAGTAAAACTTAAAATGAAGGGGAATAGTAAATCTAGCTTGATTAAGTCTCAAAAAAAATTGGAATTAAAAATCAATTTTCAATTTCACAGTTTGGAGGAGAATTAATACAGAAGTGGGTATGAATGAAATATGTAGTCTATGTATCATCCCTTTAATACCTCCAACTTTACTATGTATTTCCTTATTGAATTAATTTGGGGGGTATTTAAAAATAATATCCTGAATGAAAACGGATAAATGAAGCAACACCAGGGGAAAGATGAACAAAGATCATGATCACTTAGTGGGGATCAAGACAGAAAATGGATAAAACATACTCCTATAACATTAAGATGTTGGGTGAGTCAATCCAATGATTGATTGACAGCCTGGATCAATGGGGGGGGCTACAGAATTAAGGGGGCAGTAGAAACATAAAGAAAGAAGAGAAGAAAATTTCAAAAAGCCATTCATACAAGTTATATCTGTTGTGTAACTGAGTTAAAGTTGTAGTGTATTACATTATTTTCCAAATAAACTCACAAAACGCAAATTATAATCAATCAGTGGTCAAAGCCAAAAGGTTTTAACAGGCAAGTACTGTACAACCCTCTTTATTTCCTTTGAAAAAAGCACACCTATTCATTACACTATTCCAGGCATGAGTTATGTAACACCAAGTTTCATTAATATTTATGAGTTCAAATTTGTCTTCTTGAGTTAAAATACTGAGTTCGCATTATGTTTTACCAAACTCTGCCCACTAATATGCAGACACATGTGTCCATTAGTATTATTATTGTGGCCTTCCTTCTCAAATATTGTCTCTGATGAATTAGTGTACTTTTCCATTGTTTTTCTTCTTCCTGTGTTGTACCTGTTGTATCAAGCTTAGTAGACACATGTGGCCAGCACTCTACCTCCCCTCCCCATTTTCAAATTAAAACCATCTTGAAAAGAATGGCAAGTCTCCAGGCAAATATATTCTTCCAGGACTTCATTAGAAGTACTATCTTTTGCCAAGAATATATTACCAAAGCCAGGTCTGGAAATCCAAATCCTGTTTTCCAGCACCATCTAATTTACCAGATGGTCCCTGAGTCAGTACAGACGAGCAGGTGATTACTAGGAAGCTAAGAACTGAAGGCACAAGGTCTAGAAAGTGACTGTTTTATGGGTTCTCTAAATACTTATAGGACCAGAGTATTTTTTTATCTTAAATTTTAAAATTTACTTTTTCCTTTAGGCGAATAATAGGCAGATTGTAGGCTACTGTATGGAGTGTTTAGTCTTACAGAGAATGGAGGTAGGAGTAAAAGTTTGGGATGGGGTGAGCTTGTTTTTAACTGTTTTTGAACTGTATTTTGTTTTCTCCTATCAAGATAAAAAGGTTGCTTTTAAAAAGGTTTACTGGAAGGAGCAGAGAGGGAAAAAAAGAATTTGTAAACCCCGTGGGCTATAGGAATATGGGAACATATGGGGGAAGACTCAAGAATCTCAAAGGAAACACCTCCAGTGTGCAGTGATCTCAATTCTAGAAAGATTCTATGAAGATTTAGAGTTTCCTGAGCTACACTACAGATATGAAAATGCTTTAGGGTAAACTTTAATTAGATTTCTGGATGATTTGGGGCTTACCCTAATAAAAAACCTGTATTCTTGAGGATGTGCCAGGACAAGATCAGACTTTGGGAAAATATGATATGAAGTAGAATTCAGCAATACATATTTTCCAAGTTATTATGCGCAATGCACTGTATGAGGTGCTCAGAATAGAAATATTAACAATCACACAACTGATGACATCAAAAAATATTAGACTTGGGGATAGGAAGACCTGGTTTCAAATGCTGCCTCTGACATTTATTAACTGTATGTATGGGGGATGTCACAACCTACAAGTGTCAGACTCCTCATCTGTTTAAAAAAAAAAAAGGAAGATTGAACTAAATGGCCTCTAATGTCCCTTCTAACTCTAAATCAGATAGGAGGATAGAATAGATAAACAGGGAAGTATGAAACAGGGAAGAACATAATATAGGAAAAGAAAAGGGCTAATATAAATTGCCATAAAAAAATTGGAGAAATGCTACATCCATTTGGAAAGATTTGAGATTTCTAGGAGAATAAGGCATATAATTTAGGCCTTGGAGAAAGAGAAGGATTGAAATATGTAGAGAGTTACAGAGGGGATATTTCAGACATGGTAGTCTGCATACATACACTGAAATAGGACAAGACAACCAAGATCAGAAGTTGTAATACTCATAGCAGATGTGGTGACGGAAGTAATAGAAGTAGTGGTGCTGGTGGTGGTGGTGGTGGTGGTGGTGGTAGTAGTAGTAGTAGTAGTAGTAATAGTAGAAAAAGTAGTAGAAAAAGAGTTTGGCTAGAACATAGAGTATATGAATGGAAGTGGTATGAAATATATCTGGAAAAGAAGGTTTAAGCCAGATTGTCAAGGACCCATTGAATGCCAAGCTAGAGTATTTTTATTTTATCCAGTAGGCAGTAGGAAGTCATTGAAAAATTTTTTGAGTAAGCACATGACATCATGGTCAGACTTGTGCATAAAGATTATTTGAGCAGCCATATGAAGAATGAATTGAGCCAAAGAGAGACTGGAGCTAGAAAGAACAACTAGGTTAAAATACTTTTTCCAGGTCAGATGTAATTTAGACCTAAACTAAGGTGGTAGCAGCATAAGTGAGAACAGTACTTTGCCTGATTCCATTCTTCTTAATGTAATGTTCAAGTTACAAATATAAATAAGAAATGCGGGGAAGGAGGGCGAATAAAGAGAAAGAAATGACTTACAAAGAAATATTGCTGTGAATCTTGAATAGCAAAGAAAGTAAAGAATAGGAAGCTGAAATACAGGATGAGGTTGGGAAGAGGGGAAGAAAAGATTTGAAATTAGGCTTTTGAGAGTCAACAAGTAAGTATTTTTGTTATTGTTGTTCAGTCATGTCCTATTCTTCATGACCTCATTTTGGTCATGACTATTATGAGTCCTGATCTTGGTCTTCTTGTCCCATTTCAGTGTATTTATGAAGACTGCCTTGTCTGAAATATCCCCTAGGTTGCTTCTAGGCATACATTAAGCACAAGCATGGTATGAATTTGAAAAAGTTTGGTACATATGCAAATAACGGCAAATTATCCATTTTTGTTGAAGTGTAGAATATGGTAAGGGACTTAGTATGAGGTAAGAATGGAAAGATTGGATAGCATGTGATTTTGGAGGATCCTAAATGACAGGCTAAGAAAAAATTTGTTCAGTTAGCTTACCCTTTGACCCAGTGATACTACTGTAAGAGCTGTTTCCCAATGAGAAGAAAGAAGGAAAGTTCAATTTTTTTATTATTTCATGCAAGTCTTCCTTATCCACAGTGTTCAAAACTTCTCCATTTGCTGTAACCAATGGTTCCACATATGGATGGTATGTTGCTGGCTGATAGAGTATCTGTGCTTTCTTAATGTTAATTGTTGGGCCAAAATTAGCACAAGAAGCAGAGAATCAATCCATACTTTGTTGCATCTCAGGTTCAGAGGCTGCACTGAGTGCACAGTCATCTGCAAACAGAAAGTCATGCACCAACACTCCCTCCACTTTAGACTTGGCTCATAGCCTCTTTATGCTGAGGAATTCACCATCAGTACAGTAGATGACCTTGATGTCATGTTTGTCCTTGACAGTATACTTTCTAGAGATGTACACATTGATAATGAGGTACACACATTGCCAGAGCTAGCTCTGTGTTTGGGAGGCTCCGTAGGAAAGTGTAGGAGAGCAGAGGTATTAGACTAACTACCAAACTGAAGGTCTACAGAGATGTGCTGACATCATTGTTGTATGCCTGTGAAACCTGCAAGGTATACTAGTGCCATGCCAAGAAACTGAACCACTTCCATTTGAATTGTCTTAGGAAGATACTGAAAATCACCTGGCAGGATAAGATACCAGACACGGAGGTCCTTTTTCAAACTAATCTGTAAAGCATTCAAACTCTACTGTTAAGAGTGCAACTCCAACGGGCTGGCCACATTGTTCAAATGCCAAACACATGCTTGTGAAAAAGACTATTTTACACCAGCCTTACACAGGGCGAGCGCTTATATGGTGGCCAGAAAAAGCAATACAAGGACACTCTCAAGGTCTCTCTTAGGAACTTTGGAATTGATTGTGACGTGGGAGACTCTGGCACAGGACCTTTCAGCACAGCATGCCCACATCTGAGAAGGTGCTGTGCTCAACGAGCAAAGCAGAATTGAAATAGCTCAAAAGAGATGCACAAATTTAGAGAATCCACCCCAAATGTTCACGTGGACTATTTGTGCCTGACCTGTGGTTGAGCATTCCAAGCTCATATTCTGATCAGCCACAGTCAGACACACTGTAACTTGACTTCAATATAATAATGTCATTTTGGTCCTCTTTGAGAACAAAGTACAACAAACCAACCAACCAACAAGTCTTCCTAAGTTTCTCTGAAACAGTTCATTTTACCATTTCTTACGGCACAGTAGAATACCATTACATTCATATGCAAAAATTTGCTTAGCCATTACCCAGTTGATTGATATTCCCGTAATTTCCAGTTCTTTGCTGCTATGAAGAATTGCTATAAATATTTTTGTACATGTGTATTATTTTCCTTTTTCTTTGAAGGTAAATCTTTAAGGGTCCTGCAACTCAACAACAGTTGTTTTTCCAGAATGGCCAGCCCAACTTGGAACTCACCCAAGAGTGTATTCATTATGGTTGCCTGTCTTCCTGTAGCCCCTCCTGATAATTGTCATTTTCATTTTTCCTTCCTTATCTTTCCTAATATGATATATATGATGAGGAAAGTCTGAGTTAAATTTAATTTGATTTCTATAATTACCAGTGATTTGGAGCATTTTTTTTCACATGTCACTTGATAGCTTGGGCTCCTTTCTTTCAAAATGGAATAAGAATCCTTTCTACAGTAGACCTAGTGGACATCATCCTTCTGTTAAAGACCTTACGTGAAGAACTTAATGTTATCTACACTAAAGCTGTTTATTTCATTCTGGAGCAGTTCTATTTTTTAGAAAGCTGGGTTTTTTTTGTCCTTGACATCCAGATGAAATCTTCCTCAGCAGATGCAAAGATAAATGATATGTAACCTCTGCCCACAAAAAAAAAGTAACCTGGCATCTGGGGAGATGCAGAAATAACGTATAAACCATAAGTATATGAGAATTGCAGAAAATGCCATAAATTCCATTTTGCTTTGCTCTTTTATGATCAATCAATATTCTTTAATCAAGTCATTCTTATTATTGTTTTCCTTTCAGACATTTGGCAATAGTTTATTTCCCTGTTTTTTTCTTTACTTTTTTTGTTTTGTTTTTCTTGCTTATTCAAATTTTTATTCAGATCTTAACTTACTATTCAGATATCACTACTTTTCCCTCTTGCCTTACATCAAAGGGACATATTCTTGTGTTTTTATAATAACCCATAAATACCTTTCATTCAAACAAAAAATACATATATCCATTTTCTTTCTTTAAAGAGGTGGGAGAGCAGCGATGGGAAATAGTATATGTGTTTTCAGATAGGATAATCTTGTAGATTGGCTTTACTTAACTGTTTTTCTTTGCTATTGTGCCTGGATGAGACAGGAGGGAGGAGGGGGAAAGTGCATATGTGATATAAAAACAGAAGTCATAAATAAAACATTGAAAAAAACTTTAAGGGGCAGCTAGGTGGTGCAGTAGATAGAGCACCAATCTTGGAGTCAGGAGGACCTGAGTTCAAATACGGCCTCAGACACTTGACAAACACTAGCTATGTGACCCTCGGGAATCACTTACCCCAATTGCCTCACAAAAAAAAAATTAAAAACAGCAACATCTATGATGACCATGCTAACTACTGCGAAGCAGGCTTGCATTCAGGAGAACTATATTCTGGCTCTGGCTCTTTCACAAACTAACGACCGGCCCTTGACAAAGGTGCAGGTGACAAAGCAGCCTTTGCTCATCTGGCTAATGCAAGGGTTGGACTTCAGGGGTGGGGAACTTGCAGCCTCGAGGTCACATATGGCCTTCTAGGTCCTTGGATGTGGTCCTTTGCTTGAGTCCAAGTTTTACAGAAAAAATCCTTTTATTAAGGGGATTTATTCTGTGAAGTTTAGATTCAGCTAAAGGGCCACACTCGACTTAGAGGGCCATCTGGCCTCAAGACCACAGGTTCCCTACCCCGAACTATGTGCCATCAGCACTGATATTCCTATGTTGGAATCTCAAATCTAGCCCATCCATCCATCGCTTATAACACACACAGAAAAGGACATCAACAAACTGAAATTAACAAGAACTTCATTTTAGAGTTCTGAGTATCAATGAGGAACTTTAAATATATGCTTTGTGAAGGGCATGACTCACAGGTGTACCAAGAGGAAAAGAAATTTTCAGTGCTTGTGCTTGGACTCTGTTCTGGTGCTTAGCCTTCTCATCACTGTATCACAATGAAAAATTCAGGGAACAACACTAGTCTCAATTTATTTAGCACAGTTCTTTTGACTTTTAGTAAAAGAAAAAAATTATGGCTTTTTGCCTAACTCACTAAACTACTGTGAAGAGGATTAAAAAACACATTTCACCTGCCTTTCAAAACAATGAAATAATTACTATACAAAAATAGAAAATTTTCAAAACCCTTCACAAATTGCCCCTACCCCCTTTTAGTTTTCTTATACCTTACACCTTCTTCTGCCCTTTAATCCAGGGACACTAGCCTCCTGGCTGTTCTTCACTCAAGATAGCCTACCTTTTGGCTCCAGGAATTTTGACTGGTTTTCTCCCATACTTCCTTGGAATGCTCTCCCTCCTCACATCTCCCTCCTGGATTCCTTAACTTTCTTCAAGTCCTAGGTAAAATTCTACCTTTTGCAGAAAGATTTTCCCAGTCCTCCTTAATTGTAATGTGTTGCTTCTGTGGATTATCTCTAATTCATCACACACACACACACACACACACACACACACACACACACACACATTTGTTTGTATGTTGTCTCCCCAATTAGGCTGTAATGTAAGCTTCTTGAGAGCAGGGACCACCATCATCTTTCTTTGAGTGGATAATGCTTAACACAGTAACAGACACATAGCAAGTAGGTATTAGTTATTTACTGCCTGATTGCTTACATTCAGAACACTTACAAGCTTATGTTATTTTCTCACTGTGGCAACTCCTTTCATTGACATAGATCATAAACTGTTCATGCTTTCTCCCATCATGTGATACTTACACCCAAGTTTTACTATATGTTATCCCAACATTCCATCTCCCACAAATATGCCTTTGCACAAATGACTAGAATGCACTCCCACCTCAACTCTGCCACTTGGAATCCCCAGTTTCTTTTAAATTACAGATCAGTTTGCTATTTCCTTACATGATGGTTCCCCCCCCCAATCCAAGCTACTTATTAACACTCATCTTTTTGAAATTTCCTGTTTAATAATCTGTTGGGGGTTTTTTTCAGAGATAAACGCCTTGACACATAAAGGTTTAGCCTTGATGGAAGGGGAAAAAAATATTAATAATTAGAGCTACCTAATAGTGAATAGGTTTCCTTTAGAGGCTGACCTCGCTAGAGACTGCCAAGCAATACCTGAATTCCTTGGGAATATTGGCACATCCTTGGATTTTTCTTCAATTAATGATTAGACTGGATGACTTTGAAGATTCCTTCCAACTCTCAGATGCAGCAATTCTGTGACATTCTGCCATTTTCTGAAATCAACATTATGAACATTGCAGTAAAATTTGTCAACTTTCAATTATCTGTCACATTCCAACTGACTTAAAATTTACTGACTCTAGTTCCATGTTAAAAATTTCAGAAATATTTCAGTACACTGAGATATTATCCACCTGGCTATAGAAACTTGAAATTATTTACAATCAGTAGGTATTCTTTTGTCTTATTTTCCTATTTTAAGATTAAATTGCTTCTACTACATTTGTCCTATACTTTCTATAGTAATGGTTGTCCTCCCTCATGAAGTAAATGCAGCAAACCACCCCCCCCGCCACACACACACACACACACACACACACATACAAAACCAGTTTAGTAGCAGGGTTTTTTTTGTCAACTATATATGTTTGTTTGTTTTAATATTTCACTGGATATTGAATGAATGAATGCTGAATGGGTAAAACAGTAAGCCTATCCTTTACTCATTCATCCTCTTTCATTTCTTTCAAATCTTCATTTTTTATCTCATTAAATAAGATATTAGTAAAGGTCTTAGCGTGGCACATATTAGATATTTAATGAATGCTTACTCCCTTCCCTTTCCCTTTTTGAACAAACATAACAAATTCTTAATCATTTCATTTAGGTTTTTTTGCACACATAAGCTCATTCTTTGCTTTCTTGTTCTTAGGAATTTTGCCTACAAATTTCTCTAAATATATATTTTTTTAATTTCCCTTTGCTTATAAGTTCTTCCTTCCATCATTTGTACATACATTAAGATGAATATGAGAATATGAGAGAACTTCCTGCAGGACTAGGTTGATTTTTTAAGATGCTTCCTGATTTTCTTCCTCATTGAGGTTGCTCTGCCTTATAACAAAGGCAATCTGCAAGCACTTTCTCAAATTTAGATACTTAATGAAGGTATTTGCAAAGGAATACACAAGAAGGAATCAAACAGACATTAAAGTTGATGCAAAAAACAAACACTCACAATGTACTTCCTTGTGACATAAGCAAATGAAAAATTCTAGAAAGACTGAGACATTAGGAGTTGGTTTTCTTTAATATGGTATTTCACATGGATATTGGTACTCAAAGAATTATTATTGTTATTATTAACCAATATTCTAACATACCCAGGCCTTATGTATAAAACAAACATTTTGAGAAACAATTTAGTAGTGCATAAACATGCAGGGTGTGTGTGTGTGTGTGTGTGTGTGTGTGTATCACACTATAACTGTTTGTTTATAAAAGTTTTGCTACTTTTTTCCAACAAATATGTTTATATACATTTTATATGTCTGTTATGGTGCAGTGTAAGAGGAGGGATTTTTCTGGATGAGTGGTGGGGGAAATATTTCAAACTAAAATATTTTTATTTAAAAGAAAAAGAAAAGAAAAAAGTTTGAATGAATTCTTTTAAATTTTTGATTCAAAACTCAAGTTTAAATAAAGAGGTATCTGTGTAAAAATGCAAATAATTGGCTTTATGTAGCTTTTGCAGAAGTCAGTGAAGATTGCCTTTGTGGTGTAAAGTTATGCTGTGAATGGCATAATGTCCATGTCTAAGAGAGAGATAATATCTTCTCAGAAGGTAAGGAGATGTAAATTAGGGGCCATCACAAGAGCAGCAATTGTAATAAGGGCTTCCTGGGTTCAAGGAAAAGGTTTTTTTAATGGAGTCCATGCAGGCATAGCTTCTCCTACTCATTTGAATTCCTATATTTAGTTTCACACGCCTCTCAAATGATGACAATATGATGAGCCAAGCATCTGCTCTAAGAGGTAAAAAAAGAAGCCCATACATAAGACTGACCTGTCCAAAAGAAATGTATTACAGGATATTCTTTACAGCAGCTAGCAACAGCAATAGGAAACTGCAAGTATCCACATTTTCAGGCAGACTAGGGCTACATAAAATTGTGTATGCATGTATATTTATATGGATTCTTTTACATTCCTTTGAGTAAGGAGTAAATCCATATCTTTCCTTAACACCTGCGTGGTGTGTCTTAAGGGGTAGACTTCTCACTAGTGTGCTTACACTAATGTGCTTTACACAAAACTGCCATTCACAATGATATCACCATTGGATCTCAAATATAAGCATTGTCATAACAATAAGGCAAATCCAACAACTGGCCTTGAGGAAATCAGAGATTGAATGTTTCACTATGTTGGCCAAAACTGGCTTATATCACTACGGTGGTAACAGCATTGAATTGGATACAGCATGTGGGAAGTACTATAGAGTATATATGTTGTCTATCATTGATCCAGGTGATTCTGATACCATTAGAAGTATGCCAGAACAGACCAGTGAAAAGTAAACTGCACAAAAGTATGCTTAATAAACTGGCCAAAGCTTGTAAAAAATTTAGGCAAATCAGTAATACTGTCATAGGTATTCTTTATATATGGCAACTAAGTGTTGCAGTGGATATATAGAGTGCTGTCCCTGAGGTCAGGAAAATTCATCTTTCTGAGTTTAAAAATCTGGGCTCATGGGGCAGCTAAGTGGCACAGTAGATAGAACATGGGCCTTGAAGTCAAGATGACCTAAGTTCAAATCTGGCCTCAGACCAAACACTTGACACTAGCCGTGTGACCCTGGGCGAGTCACTTAACCCCAATTGCCTAAAAAAAGATAAAAATAATAAAAATCTGGTCTCAGACACTTACTACCTGTGTGATCCTGGGCAAATCACCTAATCCTTTTTTGCCTTGGTTCCTCATCTGTAAAATGGGCTGAAGAAAGAAATGGCAAACCACTCCAGTATCTTTTTTTAAATTAATTTATTTTAAACTTAAATACTAAAAAAGTACACAAAAGAAAAAGAAACATATTATAAACTTAAATACAAATAAGAAAAGAATAAAAAAAAGCATTGCCATGTGCACAGCAGAACATGAGAGGATTCAACATAAATAGCAATAAATTTCAATTTCAAGAAAGCCTATTTAATAAATACTACTCATTGTGTTCAGAGCTATCCATCCTTTTTTTTTTGCTTCCTTGTATTTTTTTTGCTCTCTGCTATGCACTCTTCATTTTGTTCTTTTTTTCCCCAACCACTTCAGTATCTTTGCCAAGAAAACCCCAAATGGGGTCATGAAGAATCAGACTGAACTGAAATGACTGAAGAGCAACAACTCATTATAAAGAAGGTGCAAGAATAATCAGTCTATCATTTCTGGATATAAACCTAGATCACATTCACCCAACCAACGTGTGCAGTATCAGCAGGGGAAAGTGGGCGCATATTGAAAAGAAAATTCCTAACAAGGAAGTACGTGAGTAAGAAAACCTACGTGCTCCGAGTAACTCATACCTCTAAACTTCAGGCCTTGATGTCATTGGTCCATTTATAAACGTTAAAACCATAAGAAGCTGCTTCAGCACTATATGAGGCAGTTAAGAAGCATAGTGGATGGAGTGCTGTGCCTGGAGTCAGGAAGATCTGAGTTCAAATTCAACCTCAGATATCTACTAGTTGCGTGAACCTGAATAAGTCATTAACCTCTATCCTTTTCAGTTTCTTTAACAGTAAAATGAGAATAACAATAATAGCACCTACCTCACAGGGCTGTTGTAAGGACCAAATGAGGTAATAGAAGTAAAGTACTTAGCACAGTGCCAGACATTAAGTATGCCCTTAATGAATATTTATATCATCTTTCTTCCCTTGCATTTCTCCTGGTCTTTGACACTATTCTGCTATATAAATCTCTTATATTTTCCTCTTAAATAATAAAACATCTAAACTCATAATCACTCTTAGAAGGGCATTGAGAAGGTATTTTGCTATTATACAGGCAAGCAGTACCCCTTTAAATCAAAACTATGGGCTATGCAAAAAACCTGTAACCAGATCTCCATTTACTAGTGTTCTGTATCATCCACTCAACTAATTTTCCAACAACAAATCAGCTGCAAATTCAGTATTTCTTCTTTCACACCAGTGGGTTCTGTAGAGAGCAAGACACTTCAAAGAGGCTTTACCTTTCTCAAAGTGTAGGTGGCAGTAGAGGGTAACTCATCTATCTTCCAACGAACTTCATCCTTTATCCAGGTAAACAGAAACTATCAGCTGAAGCCTTCCTATAAGCTGCCATCTTCTCCTGCTGGTTTCTTCACACAGCTCCATCAGAAGTTGCTTTCCCACCCCTGGTGAATTCTTCTCACTCCTATTGGTTCTTCACTCCTTGAACTTTAAATGACTCAAATGCTAGTCGGGCAGTGCTCAGTGATACCTTTCCTCTATGAGGTAAAAACTCATGAACTCCCCATTTCTATTAGTTATAAAACCACCAGGTATTAGTTAATCATTCTTGTGTTTTAAATAGTTATCTGATATACAATTTTATGTTTTAACAACTTACATGTTTTAAAAAATTTACATGAAAATGATCAAACAGGAAACCAAAATGGCTGCAGCCCCAGCTATTTCTCAGTCAGAAAACTGTAATATTAACATTTACATTTTATAAAGGTTTTATAATACATAAAAGTCATTTTTGTCTCCTTTAGCCACCAAACTCTTCACATACAAAAAAAAGGTAACACTTTGCATCCTGTATAAGGTGATTAATCCTTTATTTAAATAAATATTCATTTTATGTACCATTTGGTAAGTCAACTGCTCACTTCTTATCCAAAAACTGTTTCTTAACACGAGGATCTGGGAGATAAGCAAAGATGGTAGAATTGGAAGATGCTAACACCCACACAACTACTTAAAAAAATTAAAGAACACCTGACTGATCAATGATCTAGAAATCTAAGGAGAAACAACAATAAGTCATTTTTTCCTATTCCAAGAATGCAAATTCATTATATAGTCAAGTGACCTCATTATCCACGGAACAGGGGTTGACCTGAAACTGTATTGCTTTGATTCCAGAATGAGATCAGACCTAGAACCACATCAGGAGTAGGCTGGCTGCGCTGTGGCTTTCAGCCTTCAGAACCTTCCAGCTAGCTGACAAGATCTAGCAAGGCTGGGGAACCTGTAGCAACAGAACCTGGGGGAATACAAATTAGTACCAAAGAAAAACCTGATATTCTCTCCAGAAGGGTACAGATACCCCCCTTAACACAAAGTCCCAATCTAGGAGATAAGGCTAGAATAATGAATAAACTTTAAAAAGACTCCCATGAAAAGGCGCTGTTATTGTGCAAAGGATTCCTAAGAGCTAAACCTAAAATAAGATAATAACTCCAAAATTCTTGCAAGCAAATCCTCAAAGAAAAACTCAAATTGCCAACAGAATCAATTAGAATGCTTAGAAGAAATTTAAAAATGATTTTAAATGACAGTATAAATGAAATTGGAGTGCTAAAATTCACATGTAAATCCATGTATTACAAATTTGAAAAGAAATGAATTATACAAGAAAGCCTTAGGAGAACTGTTTAACATAATAGGTATAAAATCTTATCCAAGTAAAAATGATCCTTAAAAAATTAGAATGGACTAAACATAGTTTAGTGGATCCATGAGACAATAAGAAATATTAAAACAAAATCAAAATATTTTTAATGGTGGAAAATGTATGGTTTGTCTTATTAAACTATATTTCTGGGAGATAAGCAAAGATGATAGAATTGGAAGAAGCTAACCTACACAACTACCTTTAAAAAGTTAAAGAACACCAGACTGATCAATAATCTAGAAATTTAAGGAAAAACAATAGTAGGTCATTTTTGGAAAATAGATTAAGGAGAGATAATTTAAGAATCGTGGAATTATGCCGAGAGGGAGAGAGAGAGAGAGAGAGAGAGAGAGAGAGAGAGAGAGAGAGAGAGAGAGAGAGAGAGAGAGAGAGAGAGAGAGAGAGAGAGAGAGACTGGAATATGATAATATTTGATGATAATATATAATAATAATATTATTTCAAGAAATCATGAAAGAAAACTGCCCAGACCTATTAGAACAAGAAAACAAAATGAAAATAGAAAAAAGACACTGGTTTCTAAAAAGAAACCCCAAAAATAAAATTCCCAGGAATGACACGCCCAAAATCCAGAGGTTCCAGGTTAAAGTTTTGAAGAGCCACAGTCAGGATTATACAAGATTTAGAAGCTACCACTTAAGGAGTGGAGAATTTGGAATACAATATTCCAAAAAAAAAAAAAGCCCTTTGAATTTACCAGAATTTGTCCAAATGAGAAGTCAGTCTATTAGAGAAGGCAACAAAGCAGAGGATTGACAACAGCAATTGTCTGGAAGGGATTGTTCAGCACTTCTAACTTTTGCAAAGCTAACATTGGGAATTAAGTTTATGAGATAACCGGATGTAAGTTGTAATTCCAAGTTTCCTATATGATTAGTTTTTACTGTGGAACCCAAATTGTCTGTGTGTACTAGACTTCAGCGGACCCAAAGTAGAAATAAAGAATGCTGGCCATCAAAGGTTGCAAAGAGGGGAGGAAAATCCACTCTAGCAAAGAGATTGGGGGAGAGAAAACTCTTAAATCCTTTTCATTCATTCATTCATTCATTTTGTATAGGCATTGCAAATTGGTTTTGCTTAACTTAGAGGTTTGGGGTTGCTGTTTTATCAGTTTAATGAAAACACCTGAGATTTTGATCCATGTGATGGTAATATCTAGTCTATTTTTTTCCCCCATAGCTGATTGTTATCATGTCTGTATCTTGTGGTCACAGCCTGAAGCAGCACAACGGCTCAGGTGAGTAAAACAAAGATTGTCATCTAGTACCTTATCCCTTCTCAGGCTAACTGAGGAAAGGGACAGGCAGGCCACCAGAGCATACATATTTCAGATGCTTCTGACAATGCAGCTTTACCAGGGATGGGGTTGGTGACTAAAACTTTTCCTTTTCTTTTTTTTACTTTTTTTTTCCATTGGGGAAGGGGAGGAAGAGAAAAGAAATGCTTGTTAATTATTTTTAACTAATATATTTTTAAAGCAAGTTTGGTCACCACAGAAAGCAATACATTTTAGTAAAGACTGTCACATCAAGAATGAGCTGATGTAACAAAAGTTTATTAAAAATTAAAAGTTCAGTGCAAGTATTCATGTTAAGTATCATCTAGGGAGAGTCCAAAAGCCCAAGGTGTAATTATGTAGTAGGCCATTGTGTGTAGAGACTTTCTGTGACTATAAGGGAAATTCTGTCTTTAAGGTCTCCACAGTTTATATAAGTTCTTAGGCATTTCTTCCCCTTCCCTAATTTAATCAATTTTTTAAAAGAATCATCGAAGCATACACTTTGTGATTATAAAGGATTTCAGAGGCCCCTTAGTTTAATTTCCTCATTTTCCAGATGAGAAAACTGAGGCCCAGGAAATTTGTGACCAGTACAAGGTCAAATAGATAATAAATGTCTGTAGAATTTGAACCCAGGTCCTCTGACTCCCACAGTCAACATTTTATAGCACTATGTATTAACCCCCATAAAAGAAAAAACACATAAATACATATATATGCATACATTTTTGTATATGTATATGTGGTTTTTGTATCTAAGTTTGTTTTCTAGTCAGATACAAAAGTAAGATGGTCACTTAAGCCAGGAAATAAGTTAAAATACCTCTGTGATAAATCTAACCGGGCCCTTGTTCAATCAATGTGCACTGCATAGAATAAGCATCCCGGAAAAGGACTCAATTATAGTATGGGGCTGAATAAAGAAAGTGATTTACAAGCAACATATAATGGCTGATGATTTACTTTTATTAATTTCAATGCCAGCATATGCTTTTAGCCAGGCATTTTCATTTATCAATGCTGATTACCACTATGGATTTTTATAAATAGAACAAGCAAGGAGGCACTGTCATGTGTATGTGATGAGTACATTTCTCAGAATTTAAATTTCAAATTATTTTCTTGGAACAGATATGAGTCAAAAGCCATTAAGCTTTACCCTTAGATTACACAGGTAGAAAGTTAAATATGCTGCCCAATAACACACACTACACTATTTATAGGAGTACATAACTCAATAAATACAAATTAATTGGGGGAAAAGAACAGTTAGCTAACTCTTGCCTTCATTCTGGTCGATTTTTTTTCCTGCTAAAGTAACTATAAATATACTTAAGTCAACTAATTTAATATTCTCCCAGACTGTTGGGGTAAAAGTGTATTTTTTTTCTTATTACTGTCTATACTTCTACCACCACAGCTTCATCACAGTAGGAGGAAAGGTGATATGTGACTAAATCAAGATTAAAATCCTGCTGCTACAGTACCCAAAGAGGAAAATTAATTACTTCCTGCACTGTTTGCACAAAAAATAATTAAAGACGCGGTCTTTGATGGAAATACTTGACCTATTGTCATACTTTTTGTTCAAAGCTACAGATTCAGTCCTATGAACACACTGGTACCTGATTGAAACTGTACTTAACTATTCTAGATAGGTTTTGCTCTTTGGTCTTTAGTTGTTTGTTTTGTTTTCTCAGATTGCCTTCAATAATATCTTCTAAAGTCTAGAGTTGAACAGTCCTAGAGGGGAGTTGAATGGGATGAGAATATCATGGTATAATTTATTATACAATACAATGTTACATAATTTAGAGACAACTAGGCAAGAAAAGAATCAATTTGAAAGGAGATACATGAAGTCTATTAGACTACTACTTTGTCAATACCTCAAAAAGATCAAAGAAAGAGGAAAAGGACCTATATATCTGGTAGCCTTTTTTGTAGTAGCGAAAAACTTCCAGGGCAGTTTTCAGACCTAGACTTTAGAATATATTCTCCCACATAACGAATAATATTCACTTTTTAAAAAATGTTCGTTCTTATTGTTACACTAGCTCAAACGGTAATTATTAATATTTTAATGACTTTCGTAATTCCGAGTTGCTTTCCAAAATGGATGTCAGCCAGTCAATAAGCATTTATTGAGTACCTACTATGTATCCAGCAATGTGCTAAGAATTGAGGATACAGAGAAAGGAAAAAGATAATCCCTGGCCTCAAGGAGTTTACAATCTGATTTACAACTCCATTAACAATGCACCAGTATGCATATTTTCCCACAACCCCTCCATTATTGAAAATTCCCATCTTTTTTCATGTTTGCCTTTAGGGAGTGAGGTTAAAACTATGAGCTGTTTTTGCATTTCTCTTATTAGTAGTAATTTGAAGCATTCTTTCATGTGGTTGTTAATAGTTTGCGATTCTACTTTTGAGAATTATTTGATCATATCCTTTGACTACCTACCTATTGGGAAATAGCTTTTAGTCATATATGTATATATATGCACACACCACACACACACATATGTATATGTTTCCTCCAGACTTCTTTCCAATTTTCCAACAGTATTTATTAAATAGTAAGTTCTTTCTTAAGTAATATATGTTTTCTAGTTTATCAAGCACTGGATTATTGATTTCCATGGATTCTGTTTCTCCTCATCTAGTCTGTTCCACTGATTTACTTTTCTATTTTTTAACCAATTCTAGATGGTATTGATGACTACTGTTTTATAATATAATTTGAGTTCTGGAAATGGCATTTTTTCATCATCCATACTTCTCATTATTTCCATTAATACTCTTTTTAAATTATTTTATCAAGTTCTATAAAGTATTTCTTTGATGATTTTGTTGGTATAGCATTAATAATTTACTTTGACAGTATTGCCATTTGTATTATAGTGGCATGACCCAGCTACGAGCACTGACTATTCCTCTAGCTTTTTAATTTTTTTAAAATTACTCTAAGGAACATTTTTTTAATTTAACCTACAAAAGTATTTTCTGTCCCTTAGTAGATTTCTCCCCACATATTTTATATATCTTGTAGCTATTTGGAATGTCATTTCCCTTTATATTGTCTTTTTGATTTAGAATATAGATATAGAATTAAAATACAAATTTAATATATAGAAATTCTGTTGATTTCTGCAAGTTTACTCTGTAACCTGCAATTTTGCTGAAATTATTTCTTTAAGTTAATATCTTTGTTGATTGCCTAGAATTTTTTAAGTAAATAATCATACTATCAGCAAGCAGGGATAGTTTTATCTCCTATTGATTCATCTTTACAACTTGAATTTCTTTACCTTGTCTTATTGCTATTGGTAACACTTCAAGAAGTATACCAAATAAGGAGAATAGGTATCCTTGATTTATTCCTGTATGTATTGGAAAAGGTTCTATTGTATATGGTGCTAACTTTTGGTTTTACATGGATATTGTTTTTGATATTTAAAATGCCCCTCTGTGCCTATGTTTTGTCAAATTTTTAGTACAAATTAGTTGTATTTTGTCAGAGGCTTTTTCTGTATCTGTCAACATATAATTTGACATATTATATACTTGCTTTTAAACATATGTTTGGGTTTTTTAAAAAAAATATGATTATTGATATTGATTTCCCAATGTTGAGCCATCCTTGCATCCCTGGTATAAATCTGATTTGGTCATGATAAATGTTTTCGTGGGTAAGTCATTGTAGTCTATTTTATTTTAAAATTTTGAGTCAATATTCATTAATGATATTGGTCTACTTCCCTGATTTAGGTATTAGAAACCTATTTGTCTCATAAAAGTGATTTGATAGGGTGTTGTTTCCTTAATTTTTGAGAATAATTTATTTAATATTGGGATCACTTGTTCTTTAAATATTTGATAAAATTCTTTTGGGAATCTATCAGGACTAAGAATTTGTTTCCCATTCCAACCTTTACAGTTAGTTCTGTTTCTTTTTCTGAAATCAAATTATTTAACATTTCTATTTTAGTCCTCTGTCTATTTGGGTACTTTATATTTTTGAAAGTATTCCTCCTTTTGTGTTCTGTGTTTTGTTGTCTTATAACTGTACATAGTAAGTTCTGATAATTCTTTCTATTTCCTCAGGTTTTGGTGTGGGTTTCATGTTGTTTACTTGTTCTTTTTCTGATTTTCTTCCATCTTTTAAAAATCAAATTGCCTAAAGGTTTATCAATCTTATTAGTAATTTCAAAGAATTAGTTTTTCATGTACAGATTATATGTGGTAAGAGGATTGGATAACTGGTCATAAAAGATTGTAGAGGTTCTCTATGTTGGTGCTGAGAGCGAGACTAGGTACTGTTTGGCAACTTCAATGCCATTATCCATTTCCAGAATGGAGAGGAGCACTTTCAGTTAAAAGGGAGCAGGGACACTGGAGAGAAGTGCCAGTATTTGCCATTAGAGGAGAGCAGGGTCCCTTCCTGGGTAAGGACTAAAGTGCAGACAAGGAAAGCAGTGACCACACTTTTCCCTGTATCACATTACCTTGAAAAAACTGAAAATTTGCAAACCCCCACAACTGTGAAGACATCATGGGGAAAAAGCATGAATCTTGGGAGACTGACCCATCCCCCCAACCAAGTGAGTAGAACATAACTATAATATAAGATTAGAAATAAGGTGGGAACAACAAAAAAAGAATCTGACCATAAAAAAGTTACTATGGTTACAGGGAAGCTCAAGGCACAAATTCAGAAGAAAACAATGATATGAAAACATCTACAAGCAAAGCCTCAATGAAAAATGCAAATTGAATACAAGCCCAATAAGAATTACTACAATAGCTAAAGAAACAGAGAGAAAAGGAAAAAAAAACATTTTAAAAATCATAGTGGTAGAGGAAAATTAAAAAAAAAATGAGATAATTGGTTAAAGATGTATAAAACTTCACCAATGAAAAAAATGCCTTAAGGGGCAGCTAGGTGGTGCAGTAGATAGAGCACCAGCCTTGCAGTCAGGAGGACCTGAGTTCAAATCCGGCCTCAGACCAAACACTTGACTCTAGCTGTATGACCCTGGGCAAGTCACTTCACCCCAATTGCCAAAAAAAAAAAAGAAACAAATGCATTAAAAAACAGAATTATCCAAATGCTAAAAGAGGTACAAGACTTCATGATAAGAATAGCTCCATAAAAAGCATAATTATCTAAATGGGAAAAAAGTATGAAATCTCATTGAAGAAAATAATTCCTTAAAAATTAACATTGATCAAATGGAAGCTAATGTCTTTATGAGACATCAAAAAAAAAAAAAACAGTCAAAAGAATGAAAAAAAAATAGAAGAAAATGTGAAATATCTCATTGGAAAGACAAGTGACCTGGAAAATAAATCAAGGAAAGATAATTTAAGAATTACTGGATTATCTGAAAGCCATGTTCAAAAAATAGTTCAAGAAATTATATCTTTAAATCAATATCTTTAAAATGGAAGGCAAAATCTACCAGTCACATGTTAAAGGAGATCCCAAAATTAAAACTTTCAGGAATATCACATTTCTATTAGTTTTATGAAATACTGAGAGAAGGATATTGAAATCTTTTGGCATTATTGCATTATCAATTGTGTCTTCTTGTGGTTTAGTTAATTTTTTCCTTATGAACTTAGATGTTAAAGTATTTGGGTACATAAATTTAATAATGGTGTTAGTTTGTTTTCCATATGTCCTTTCATATTAGTGAAAGGAATAATAGAATAGAAAAGGAAAATTAAAAGGATTAAGAAGTTTTCTTCTTTATTCCTTACACTGTGAATGTTTGCTTTTGTAGTGTGTGAGAGCGTGATCACAATTTCTGCTTTTTTAAAAATTATTCACCAGATGTATAGAATTTTTTTTCTCAAATCCATATTTATATTGTGAATATTTTGAGTTTTGAATATTTTTATAAGCAAAAGGTTGTGGTATTTTGTTTGCTTATCCAATCTCTCACTTTTTTATTTTATTGGATTATTTAAGCCATTTAAGTTTGTGAGAACTGGGTTTATATTTTCCTCCATTTTTATCTTCCATTTTTTTATAAGTTAAGATTTTCCCCTTCTAACTCTATATACATAATACTTTGTCTCTTCAGTTATTTAACATAATCTATTTTAAGTCAGCCCTTTCTCCACGGATACTCTTCCTCTCATCCTCAAACTTTCCAGAGAAGCTCTAGCCATTGTTCAAATAGCACCTGAATGGAAGGAGAGATGTACAGTGAATGTAAGTTGCTGTATATTGCCTGAAATGGGTAGCATGTGAGAATACAGCAGGTATATAACAAATGCTTGTGATCAACTGATAAAAGTTGCTGTCAAAGGTAGATTTGACTGAGAAAGAATGCTGGCTAGTCTTGTTGGAAGAATAGGGGATACCAGATGGATAGTCTGAGTGCTATATCAGTATGTACCCATTTAAAAAAAAAGAATCAGTGTAATATCTCATGAACAATAGCCAGAGTCTTTCTGAAAAGTTTATAGACATTAAAAGACAAGAATCACATAGGACGAGAAGACATAAAGGGGCTTCATAGTATACCAGTGGAGGAAGTACCCATATCAATAAGATCACAGTCATAAAATTTTCAAAATAAGTATTTTTGGCTCATATTCCCCACGAAGAAAATTTTCTCTTTAAATTAAATAGATTTCAAAGATTCTTGAGGAATTAAAATATTAGACATCTGTCTTTTCACTGGTGTTTCTAATCAATTCTGGTTTATAGATGGGGAGACAGATACTATGGCTTATCCAAAAAGGAGGAGACAGGCGAGAACTCTTATCTCTGGCCAATCTGCTACAGAAGAAATTCAAGTTTCATTTGTACTCTTGAGAGATCAGCAATTCTGTTCTATTTATTTAGGTTTTTTAATATGATTCTTCTAAAGATTAGTGGCTCTCTATATATCTTAGTGACTGACAGCAATAGGAGATAGTAGCTCTGAAAATTTAAGGTGGTTACTATAGTTCCCAACATCAAAAAAAATCTCCCTTAAAACCCTGAGTAGGTATGAATGTGTGCATACATATAATGCATATATACAAATGCATACATATGTATATGAATGGGCATATTGCATATACACTTGCATGTCTATGTTACAATACATATATGTGTGTGTGTGTGTGTTTGCACATATGAGTGTGTTCATGTGTGTGTGCAAGGTGTTCCAGAAGTCTTAGTTCAGTTTTAAGGTAGGAAAATTTCAGGACACTAAGTATTTACATACATACAGGGAGACAGAGAGAGACAGAGAGACAGAGATCGAAACAGACAAATGGAGTAAAATTATATTACAGAGCTTCAGTACCTGCCTCACAAAGTTATTGGGAAGATTAAACGTGGTAATGCATGTAAAATACCTTGCAATCCTTGTCAATCTGCCTCTGAAGAAAGTTCAATTTCATTGGGATTCTTTAGAGATCAGTAATTCTACTCACTTTGAGTTACTATATAAATATATGTTTAATTACATATTTGCATATACGTATATAGATGTAAATGTACACACATATTCCATTAGTCACTAGTAAGGCTTTCAATGGATGGAATCAAAGTCTATACATCACAAATCTATCCAGTAAATATGAGTGGTATAGACAAAAGGATAATTCGTGTGAATTTTGCTTTTCTACTTTTATTACCACTCCTATTCACTAGGTAGTTGTACTTCACTTTGCTCTAAAGATATTCTTCACCATTTTTTGAGTGATGGACCCCTTTAAGTGCAGAAAATAAAATACACAGGATTTAAAAGTAAACCAATTATATAGTTATAAAAATAAATATATTTTTAAAGTTAATGGGACCCTTCTTCAGAACTTCTAATCTATAGAATCTATAGTGCATAGCCCTGGCCTACAAATGAAGTGAGTATGATATCTGCTCCTCCACTTCCACCCAGTGGGCAGTTTCAGTAAGATCACACCAGTAACAAACAGGCCATTTGGGCAGGAGATGCTCCATTGTATTATCTTTCATCCAAGCTATTCTGAACCAGTAGCCAGAGATGAAAGCTTTTACTCTTGAAAGGATTGGTTCTGTTTATAATATTTGGGTTTTATTTTCTCATTTGTATCAATTCAACCTCAGGAAGATAGAACTTTACAAGGAAATGTTTAATTCTAATACTCTGTAGGGGCTGGTAGGCTTTGGTATAAAAATATGTTTGAAAATTTTTTTAAACCCTCAGTTTTAACCAAAATATTCTTTATGAGTAGTAGTGTGTTCAGATAAGTCAAAAATTGCAGTATCTCAGTCTCTGAATTGGGAGGAACCTTAGCAGTCATTTAGTTCAACCCTTTCTTGACCAAGAATCCCTTCCACAATCTGCAAAAGAGTCATCATCCAGGATTTGCTTGAAGCACTGGGCCTAGCATCAAGACATGGGTGTTTCATTCAGAGAAAGAACTGATGGAGTCTGAATGCAGATCGAAGCATACTATTTTTACTTTATTTTTTTTTCATGGTTCTTTTCCTTTTGCTCAGTTTCTTCTTATATGACGTGACTAATATGGAAATATGTTTTACGTTATTACACATATGAAACTTATATCAAATTGCTTACCATCTTAGAGAGGAGAGAGAGAGAGAGTAAAAATTTAGGACTTAAAATTTCATTTTAAAATGAATTTTAAAAATTGTCTTTACATGTAATTAGGGGAAAAACACTATACAAATGTTTAAGAAAAAGAGAGAGAGAGGTGTTTGAGTCTTGGCTCTAGTATTTGTTATTTTTGGGACCATGAGCAAGTCACTTAACTTCTACTAATCCCAGACTCTGCAACCATAAAATAGGGATAACAACATTTTTAGGATGTACTACACAGTGATTGTTATAAAGAAAGCACTTCGTGAACTCTGTGTGTGTGTGTGTGTTTATTTATGGAAGCTAAGTGGCATAGTGGGTAGAGGCTGGGCCTAGAGTCAGGAAACCTGAGTTCAAATCTGGCCTCAGACACTTCCTAGCTGTGTGAACCTGGGCAAGTCACTTAACCCTGTTTACCCCAGTTTCCCCATCTGTAAAACGAGGTGGAGAAAGAAATGACAAACCACTCCAGTATCTTTGCCAAAAAAAAAAAAAAGCAAACCTACATGGGGTCATGAAGAATCAGATACAGCTTAAACAACAAACACACACGCACTTGTATACTTATTTTGTTGTCTTTGTCTCACTGCGACTTCTCCATTGTTCGTCCATAGTGGTATAAACTATATTTGCGAGTGAATAAAAATGCCATTTTGTGCAGCAGTTAAATAATAATAATTAACAATAATAAATAACATTTGTAAAGTACTTTAAAGTTTACAATGTGCTTTATGGACGTTATTACAGTTGATCCTCACAGTAATTTTATGAGGCAAGAATATAAATCTAGGTAAAAATAATACTAATTTCTAAGAGATAAATAATTAAAAATAGTAGTTTAAACAATTTTTTTTGGTTTTTTGTTTTTTAGTGAGGCAATTGGGGTTAAATGATTTGTCCAGAGTCATACAGCTAGGAAGTACTATGTGTCTGAGGGCAGATTTGAACTCAGGTCCTCCTGACTCCAAGGCCAGTCAGTGCTCTATCCACTGTGCCACCTTGCTGCCCCTAAATAAATTTTAAGTCAATCATTTCTTGGAAGGCTCTCTTATTACAATACGTATTAAAAGTATAGAATCCAATTAACATTTTAGAATAATTATGCATTGGATATAGTATTTAAATTTTTTGTTATTGTGTAAAACATTAATGATAATCAATAAATTCTGGTTATGTATCCAGAAAAGACAGATTTAACTCTTTGCATCCTAATATCAATCCTTAATGCATTCCAATCCCTAATTTCTCTCCCTAGAATACCTCCCCCCAACAATGACACTATCAGAATGACATAATGATGAATTATTGGCATTGGTTGGTATTCCACTATAGAATTGCAAACCATAAAAAATAACAAAAATTTAAACAATAACTAAGAGGTGTGTATTTGATTCAGTAAGCTTTTATTGGGTAGCTCTATGTGCCAGATATTGGACAGGTGCTGGTGATCAAAAAAAAAATGACCCCTGTCTTCATGAGGTTTCCATCTGTGGGGAGAAAACAATGCATATACAGATAAGTAAATAGAGAATAGAGAGAGAGTAATTGAGGAAACAGGTATATGAAAAGCAATTGGGTAACAATGAAATAGGGGATACAGAGGCCAGAAAGAAGGATAGGCTAGATTGGGATAAGGACAATGGAACAATGGCTCTAACACAGATTTTTCTGATGAAGCATGTCTGAGAAGAAATCTTTTGGCCTAGTATTCTACCACTCAGAATTATAGGGCTGCTGAGTAGAACCATATATTGTTATACTTCTCATAGCACCAATGATAATGCTGCTTTCATTATTAATCATTAAGCAAGAAGTTGAAAGCTCGGGGTGGGCATGAACCACATGGCAGGCATGTAAATGACTTTATGGTCCTACCTTATATTAAATCAGGGTGGGTAGACGACTGAAAACTAGCTGAGGTATGTTTGAGGTACTCACCATGCAGTTTGCAGCCCCTGAATTCAACTAAATTCCACCAACATTGCACGGTGCATAGAGGGCTGGATCTGAAGTAAGGAAGAATCTGGCCTCAAACACTTACTCACTGTGTGACCCTGGACAAATCACTTAATCCTGTTTGCTTCAGTTTACTCATCTGCAAAATGAGCTGGAGAAGGAAACGGCAAACTGTTCCGTTATCTTTGACAAGAAAACCTCGAACGGAGTCACAAAGAGTCAGACACAACTGAAAAAATGACTGAACAACAAAACTAAATAATAATAATAGCTATATGTTAATAGGTAATAATTTGTCAATCACTTTAAGATTTGCAAATGGATTTTCAAATATACGTTATCAATAGTTCAACCAAACAAATTTTGCATAATTTTGAGGAGCTGTACTAGAATCTGATGGTACAAAGACAGAGTAAAAATAGTCCCTGCCCTACAAGACTTTACATTCTACTGTAGTATCTCCTTTTATCCTCCACAGTGACTGTAAGAGATAGATATTGTTATCATCATTTTACAAAAATTAACCCCAGGCCTAGAGAGGTTATGACTTACCCATAGTTACAGAGCTAGTAAGTGTTATGAGCACGATTAGAACCCAAGTATCTTCATGCTGTACACAATTCAATATTGATCTTGGAATCTGCTATGGATTTATACCCTGCACAGTTATTGTCAGTCATAGTAGAAAGGATCTAGGGTCCAAAATAATTAACAACGTGCGCTACACTTCTCTGTCCCAGTTGAAGCCAGTTATAAGAAACTGGTTTAAAATGAACTTCAGGGGCAGCTTTAAAAAGTAAAGTGAGGGGGCAGCTAGGTGATGCAGTGGATAGAGCACCGGCCCTGAAGTCAGGAGCATCTGAGTTCAAATCCAGCTTCAGACCAAACACTTGACACTTACTAGCTATGTGACCCTGGGCAAGTCACTTAACCCCAATTGCCTCACCAAAAAAAAAAAGTCTGGTCAAATTGTTATACTTAAAGAACAGTCATTCAAGGTTTGATGTCAATTTAGAAAGAGATCTCAAATGCAGTGCCCTAGGGATCCATGCTTGGCCCTGTGATTTTTACAATTTTTGTTAATGAATTTGATAAAGGCATAGATGATATGATGGTAAAATTCACTGGTGACATAAGGCTCATAGGGGCAGCTAACACTGGATGGTAGAGCCAGGAGCCAAAAGGATCTTGATGGGCTAAAAACAAAATTAGACTGAGTCTATTAAGATGAAATTTAATAAACAAAGCTATCAATTAATAAAAAAAATTGTCAACCCCTATGATAGAACAGATACTGTGCTATGTGCTGTGGATACAAAGAAAAAAAAAGGTGCAGTCTCTGCCCTCAAGGAGCTTACATTCTCTTGAGGGAATATAACATTTAATGGTAATCAAACATAGAATATAATTGAAATTAAAAGACAGTGATTTGGGTCAGAAAAGTTCTCTTGAAGGAAGAAGGTGGCATTTAAACTGATCCTTGAAGGGAACTATATTTTCCAAGAATAACTGTCACCTCTTTCCTACACATGTATGTGTATACATATACATATATGTATATGTATACACATATATATATTTAAAGTGTGTGTATACATATGTGTATGTATCTATGGACATGGCAGCCAAAAACAATTAATACAATTTTATGCAGCATTAAGAAACATAGTTTTCTGGATTAAGGTCTCATGGTACTCTCCTCTGTTCATATCACTTCTGGAGTACTGCCTTCAGTTCTGGGCACCACAGTTTAGAAAGGATATTGATAAACTGGAGAGTATGCAAAGCAGGGTAAACCAGATAGTGATGAGCCTGGAAACAAGCATAAGGATTAGTTAAATGAACTGAGGCCAATTTTCTGGAGAGGAGAAGACCTACAGTGACATGATAGCTGTCTTCAAGTATTTGAAATGCTGCCATGTTGAAGGAGTATTAATTTATTTTCTGCTTGGCCCTGAAGTGCAGAACTAGGTGTAATGGGTAGAAATTGAAAGAGGCAAATTTAAGATTGAAAAATACAAAATTTCCTATAGACGTATCTCTAGGTGGAATGTGCTACCCAGGGAGTTAGCAGGTTCTTGCTCCCTAGAGATTTTTAAGCAAAGCCTAGTTGAACACTCACTAGGTATGTTGTAGCAGGGATCCTCTTTCAGGTATAAGTTGAGCTAGATGACTTCAAAAGTTCATTCCAATCTGAGATTCTGTGATTCTGTGAAACAGTCAAAGTTAAACCAAAGGTTTCAAACAAAGGAGACCTGCTATCACAAATAGAAGGAGGAGCAAGTTTAGGAGAAAGAGAATAACCTTGTTCTGGGTCATGTTGAGCATAAGGTGACAGTAGGAAATCCAGGTGGAGGTGTCCTGTGCACAAGTGAGATTCAGAAGTCATCTGTGAGGAAGACATAATTGAAATGAATCAATAAGATGACCCAGAAAGAAAGGGGGAGAAGAAGAACAAGAAGAGCAGACAGCCCTTTGATCCAGATTGTTTTGATAATTATTTATTAAGCACTTACTGTATTCTAATCATTGAACTGCTTGCTAGGTAGATAAAAATGAAGATGAAATAAACCTTCTCTTCATGGAATTTATTTTCCATTGATGAGAAACAACAGCTACATAATGAAGAAAGTACAAAACATATAAAGAAAATTGAGGGGAGGGAGCACTAAGGACTTAGGAAGTCCTGAAAGGCCCTCTATAGGAGGTGACACTTACAGCGAACCTCAAAGGCAAGTGAGGATTCCAAGAGACAGAGGAGAGACAAGAGAGCATTACAGGCTCTAAAGGCATCAAGACAGGACACGGAATGTTGTGTATGGGAAACAGCAAGTGAGCCAGTTTTTTTCTGATCCTTGTTGAAAACCCATGTTTCTAAGTGAGTTAAAAGGCAGTAGAGACAAAAGAGAAGTGTGTAGAGAGATAGGAGAACCATGAAAACATGATGTCTCTAATGCCAAAGGAAGACAAAGTATCTAGAAAAAAAGGAAGGGTCACATGTTAAAAGCTCCAGAAAACTCAAGAAGTTTGCAAAATGAATAGGTTTTAGTCAGGACATGGAGTCTGGTGATTAGGAAGCCATAAGTGGCCTTGGAGAGAACAATTTCTCTATGTGTGTGATAGAGGCAAGAGCCAGATACCAAAGAGTTAAGGAGGATTTGGATAGTGAAGAAATTCATTTCTGCACTCTCTCAGTATTGCAGAGCAAACCATTATGAGACATAAACACATTATTTTCTCTTCTTCATTGGTTCCTGAGGTAATTTAAGATGAAATATCCCAAAATATGCCACACTCCCGATCTTGTCTCTTCTTTCTTTCATTTTCTTCTTCCTCAGAGTTCCAGCAAACATGCTAGATTGGCCTGTTTATTTGATTTTTATGGGAAACTCTCACACTTTGGCTCCTCTTGATCATTCATTCTGCTTCAGAAAAGATTGCCTCACTTTTTAAATTTCTCAACACACTACATTTACTTTACTGTCTTTAAATTACTTTTTTATGAACCACTCATTAGATTACTAAATCAATTGCTGTCTCTTTTTAATGGTTTATAACCAAGTATAGGATTTCCTAAGACATAACTGATGCTAAAAATAATTTTAATGAGCATATCTGAGGTAAAAAATCTAAATAATGTAAAAAGTACAAATGAGAAGTCTAGGCAAAATGTTATGAGAATTTTGAGGAAGGCACTATGTATTTCCACTTATAATTGAGATAAACATGAAGTCATATGACTTAGCGGGAAGAGCATTGAATTTGGAGTAACTGGACCTTAGTTTGAATCCCAGATCTGCGGCTTACTGCATGATTGACTAAGAAAATCACTTCAGTCGTACACAGTAACAGCCACGTTGTGTGATGACTAATATTGATAGACTTAACCCTTGTCAGCAATACTAGCATCTAAGACATCTCCAAAGGCCTCATGATGGAAAATGCTATCCCCAACCAAAGAAAGAATTATGGAGTTTGATTACAGATCGAAGCAAACTATTTGCAGGTTTTTTTTTCTTCTGTTGTGTTTTGTTTCCTCTTTCTAGTGGTTCCTCCTTTTGGTTCTAATTCTTACTTACAACATCACTAATGTGAAAATATGCTTAATAGAAATGTATAGCCTATATCAGATTGGGGAGGGAGGGGCAAAGGAGAGGGAGAAAAATTTAAAGCTCAAAAGCTTATGGAAGTGATTGTTGATAAATAAAAATAAATTAATTTTTAAAAAAAAGAAAAAAAGAAAATCACTTCATATGTCTGGGCCACAGTTATCTGTAAAAGGCCAAGTTTGGACTAAAAGACTTCTAAGGCCTCATCCAGTTCCAGATTTTGTGATCAAAAGGCTTTTTTTTCCAAATCCTTTTCATTTTAACTTTAAATATTTTTGTTTTATTAATTGATAGATAGAATATAGGGTCTTTGAGTACTGGGACCATTTTTATTTCTATCTTTGCATCCCCAACACCTAGCACAATGTCTGGCACATGGTAGGCATCTGACAAATGCTTATCAAAGTGAATTGAATGAAATCAAATTGAGCATGGAGGGGAAATAGGGGAGCAAAGGCAGTGAAGAAAGCAAAGGCTTCATGTAGTCAACATCATTTGAATTGGACATTGAATGAAATGGGATATTTAAAAAGAGAGATAGAAGTGGTCCATTATTTGCATGGGAGTGTGTTAGCAAAGTTATGGAGATAGGAAATGAAATTAATGTGGGATAGGGAGAAGTATAGATAAGCTGGAATACTAAGTCCATTACAAAGAATTAATATATAATTAGTCTTGAAGGGCAAGTTGGAGGGAAAGACTGTGGAAGACCTTGAATGCCAGGATCAATTTTATTTGGTAAAACCTGGGGATTTTTTGAGTATAGGTGTAATACACCTGGAGTAGTACACCAAAGATTTTTGAGTACAGAAGAAATATGAACAGAGCAGTATATTCAGAAAAGGATTAATCAATTAGTATGAATTTTAAGGACCCATTATAGGCAATAGGCATTGGGTTTCAAGGACAAAAGGAAAAATAAAATCTGTCCATAAGGAGGTTATATTTTAATGGTGCATTTGAGATAACAGAATTTACAGAAAAAAAGTAGAAATTAAATCGTAGCTTTTAGAGCTGGAAGCAATTGTAGAGATCATTTTACCCACTTTTACATTTGAGGAAACAAAGGTTCAGAGAGGAGAAGTAACTTATATTATCCTTTTATTTATGTATTTTTAATCTATAAATGGATTATAAATTCCTTGAGGGGAAGATATATTTCATTTTTGTCTTTATGTACCCAATACCTAACACAAGACCTTATCAGAGTAGACAATAAATGCTTGTCAACTTGAAGTGAGCTGAATCGAACAGAGAGAGAAAGACAGAAATAGAGAGAAACTCTATGTCTTTGTGTCTATGTGTTGAGGGAGATGGTACAGAGCAGTATGTGATAGGATGCTGAAGGTTATACAACTTGGAAATGGGAAAGTCAGGATCTGAATCCAGGTCTTCTTTCTACAAATGCAATGCTCTGTTCACTTCTACAATGCAGTGTTCCAGATTTCTTGTGAAACAGTGTGAAGGATGAAGAGCACATAGACTAGAGGGGAGGAGAACAGTTAGGAAGCATTACTTAAATGAGAAGAGATGAAAGTTTGCACCAGATAGGTACAGCACCAGGAAGCAGATATGGAAAAGTATCTCAAAGACAGGGGGGAAAATACTCCTGAGTTTGTGTAAATAAAATAGATGTTACTATCAAAGAAAAATAGAAGTATTTTATGTAAATTGATGAACATAGAATTTTTAGAAAATTTCTGCTATAATCCAACCATAAAGGAGAAATTAAGTATAGACAGCATTCCTAGTTTCTTGTAGGGTATAATTGACATATGATCATGGCTTACCAACTCCAAAGTTCAACATGAGGACCAAAAAGAGTAGGGAAGAAAATAGAGAAATGGAAATGTAGCTGACACTGACCTGGCAGAGGTAAAGAGATATGATCATATGACCTGATCTAGTCAATGACTTTATAGGAAGGTAGGGGTAGGGGGAGGGTGGCGGAGAACAAACAAGTAAAAGTAAAGAGTTGAATTATGTGTCCTCTGGGTCCTTTCCAGCTATAAATCTATTATCCTATTACAGCATACACATATGTCATGGTTATCACTCTTATTCTCTGGCAGGCTGGCTTACTTAACCTGCTCTCACCCTGGGAGTTCTGGCATTCTCAGATATATACCACTATCATGTGTCTATGTGTTGAATTATCTGCCCTCTGATGAGGTGAGGTAGGGGGAGAGAAATACATTACTACTACTTAGAATCCCTCACTGCTGTGCTTTTCATTTTCATAGAATTACTCCAATGCTGATACCATTAAAACCTAAAAATAAAACATTTGTTAACAATATGGTGAAAGCAAGAATAATCATTATATCACAGATACCCAAAAGAAGTCAAATGAAAGAACAATCAGTATATCACCATTCAATCATAAATCTGGGTCAGACCCTCAAACAAATACATGCATTGTCTGTTGCAGTGAGCGGGCACAAAATTTACGAAAGGAGGCAAATGGTTGGGAAATCCTGTGAACTTGGAAAAAGTCACAGTCATGGACTATAGGCTACAATATCCTCAGTTACTTAAACCTGCTTTTTTTTTGTTGTTAGTTGCTCTGGTCCTCATCACTCTCCTGCTGGGCAAATCTGTTTCTCTTCTACTCTGGAAATAATGAAACAGTGATAAGCTCTTTTAACTCATAATTGCCCTTAAAAAATATGCTGAAAATGTATTATACTATTGTGGTGGCAAGAGTTCTATTAAGCCAAAGAACTGTAAAGCTCATCATGCTGCCACCCTGGGCAATACAGACAAGCCCAAATATCTCTTCAGTCAACAGAATTCTGTGTCATTCAATCAGTGCTCAGCATCTTGTTACAGAAAAACAGCGTTCACAGTAAAAACTTGGGTTTGTTCTCTGAGCAATACAAACAAACCCAGCCAATTCTTCCTTCACTCAACAGTATTCTGATAATTCAAATCAACTTCAAACCTACCCTTACAGAAAAGTTATTGCAAGGCCTGTATTTCTCCATTATTTTGTCCTAAAAACAGATGGGGTAGTAAAGAGTAATATCTCAAACTAAGAAAATTTCAGTTCTCTTCTTATATGCAAACTCCAAATACAACAGCAGAAGTTTTCTTATCAATTGATTACTTCTGCTGGATTTACCACATTTCTCCAGGTAGCTTTTTAACTTGGCTCCATTACAGCTGGCTGTTCTCTCCTGATGGCTTCTTAAATGCCTTTAATGTCTCAAATCAGAATCTCCTGGTAGTCACTTATATTTCCCCTCAGTAAGTCAAAAAGCATTTTTTTCTTTTATTTGATGAGGCAATCAGAGTTAAGCCACTTGCCCAGAGTCATGTGTCTGAGGCCAGATTTGAACTCAGGTCCTCCTGACTCCAAAGACAGAGCTCTATCCCCTGTACCACCTAGCCCCCTAAAAGCATTTTTAAGTGGCCACTATGTGCCAGGGGCTGTGCTAAGTTGTGGAGATAAGAGGTAAAAGATATTCCTTGCCCTCAAGGAGCTCATAATCTAATCAAATCTAATTTTTATACCAGGAGGTAAAAACAATGAAATTTACTATTCCACCCACTACTTATGAAACCAATAGTCTTTATTTAATTTTCTCATAATCTCTGAATTGATTTTTCTCTTTGTGAATTTTAACCTCTCAAGCTGAAAAAAAAAAGTCATTCACAAATTATGTAAGTGAATATAATGCCATGTTGTGTCAGTCATTTCTCTGCCTCAAATAGGTTTTCTCAGTCCATTCATCTCAGGAGCAGTTCTTTATCCAGTCCTCTGAACAATATCTATCTGTCCTCAGATTTTATCAGGAAAATTGTGTTTCCTTATACATTGATTTTATCAGTTTTTGGTGCACAAAAATGCCTTTTCTGCCCCTGTCAGCAATGAAATTGTTCACGTACAAAAGAGGCAATACTTCATATTCTTTAGCAGTTAATTACAAACTTTTTCTTTACACAATAACTCATTTTCTGCCCCTTTGAAAAACTAAACTACTCATATACAAAAGGACCAATGCCTTACACAATGATCTTACAGCATGATCCAGTCTGGAAGTGAGCCAATTGTGCAGCGGAGGGATTGAATACAAACCAGTGTTCTGCCTCCCAAAAGAAAGTTCAAGAGAAAACCAGTGAATGCCTTCCCTATGTCTATCTTAATATTACTAGTCTAGTCAAGTAACGTGTTATTATTTTCCTTCTTTTTTAGAGTCTCCTTTGCCTGTTCCTCAATTTTTCCTTAGGTTTGTAGGAAAAACTACAACTTCTACATTTCAAGCCCTATGTCAGTAAGTCACTTTCAAAGCCATCCCTTTTAAAAGAGTTTAGTTTTGAAATTAGAAAATCCAGCCTTATTACTACAAAAGGCTATCTCCTCAATCCCTTTAGAACAGCCAGGAGGCCAATGTCACTAGATGGAAGGATATGTGGCAGGGAAGAATGGGATCACTCGTGCATGTGGTTGATTAATCTACTCCCTGCCCTCTTCCCTTACTGGGTTTTTTTTTTTTTGTAGAGGAGATTCTTATTCAGGTACCTGTTTTCCTGCCTTGCTTTCCAAGGTCTATTCTTTTGGCTGGGTTGGATAGCAAGAAAAATAGGTGTTCATTATTTTACCCCATTTGCAAATCCCTAAAACATCATGAGATGTCAATCATCACTGAAATATTAGTTAATTCCTGCAACCATCATTATAAAAACAAACAAAAAAGCTTCTTACCTTGCTATGCTTTAGAAGTAGTCTGTTCTTTCCTCCTCAACCAGTGTTCAAAAATAGTCTATAAGAACTACCTCCACATCCGTACTTCCACTCCCTCCTTGACTCTCTGTAATCTAATGACTCTGAAACTGTTCTACCCAAAGTCACTAATGATCTCATCATGACCGCATTCATTGGCCTTCTTGGCTTTGCCTTCGACTTTGCCTTTCATGATGAAACCTCAACCCTCAATTCTTCTTCTTTCTTTTGGGGGGTGGGGGTGCTACAGCTTGTGATTTCATCTGCATAGGGAAAATTCTAATAAAAAACAAAATAAAACAAAACAAAACTCAAGTTAGCTTCCTAAGCCCAAACAAGTCCAGCCAGGTCTTCCCTTACTCAGTAGTATTCTGCTTTGTCAAATTAGCTTCAAAAGTATGCTTACAGTAAAGTAATTCAAAACCAACTCATCCTGATGTTGAGATTGTCTCTCAAACTATAAAACAACAGCAGCAGCATCAATAACAACAAAATAATGTTTTATAAACCTGTAGAAAATAAAAACTGAGAAAAAATTTCATTATTTAGCACATTCATTTGGAAAATTTTTGGTGCCCAGACCAACTCACTCTCCAGACTGCTCTACCACCTTAGTAGTTTTGCCCACCTTGAGGTAAATCTGCTCTCGGATTTGCTTTTGATTGGTAAGGCTCTGACTAGGATCACTATATAATAAGAAGTCCCATTCACTCTCATTTTATTCCCAGTTCATCACTCTTTGGCCTCCCCTATTTGAATGTAAACTCCTCCATACATGAACATGTAATTTTGAAAAGATGAAATGTAAATTGTTAATAATCACTTAAAATATGCATTCATGAATAATCAAAAAGATACAAATTAAATCAACTTGAGGTACCATTTCAAACTCATAAAGTAGAAAAATAATCCAAAGCAATGAAATCCAGTATTTACAAGATTGTGGAGAAATAGGCATTCATTCACTTCTGGTAAAATAAAAAAAAAAATTATAAAATCTTTTAAGAGCATTCTGGTAGTCCTTAGTAAAAGTTATGAAAATAATCATAACTGTGAACCAGTGGCAAAGTGCACAGAACATTGGACTTGCATACGGGAAGACCTGAGTTTGTATCTGTCCTCACTCACTAGTTGGGTGTTCCTAGACAAGCCAGTTAATATCTTTCAGCCACAGTTTGCTCATTTGTAAAATGGGGATAAAAAAATTACTTATAGCATTTGAATGAGGACTAAATAAGATACTTGTAAATATCTTTGTAAAACTTAAAGCATCATATAAATGTTATCATTAGCCTTATTATTGGAGGGATAATCACTGAAAATGTTATCACATGTTATTACTCTTTTCTTCTCTCCATCTTGACCTGTTGCAGAACCAATTTTGCTCAATTTCCTCTCTTGAATCCTTAGCCCCTTTATTATATGGCCACTTATGACCAGCGAAATCTCCACCTTGGTTCATTCTCACTAGTTGCCACCTTCATTCCTCCTATGCTATTCTGCTGAATGAAGAAGGAGAAAAACAGGCAGTCATTCTGACTGGGTCTGCTACAAATTTATGTCATACAACCTCAACTGTGCTCTCACTATTGCTAACCATCTCATGTCAACTCTATCCCATTCTTCATGGCAGCTCTTCCAAACCTTTTCATCCCTTCTCAAACCTCCTATGGCTTCCCCTTCCCCAAATCTCTCACTTAAAAATCTTGCCCCAAATTTTAGAGCAAAAAAAATTGAGGTAATTCACCATGAGCTCCTTCTCTTCCCCTCTTCTTTATATCCTGCTACTCAGATGCTTTCTGCCACTATCTCCTTCTTCACTCATGTGTCACATAATAAAGTGACCTTACTCCTTACCAAGTTTCCTCCAACAGATGGCCCGTTCTGAATCCCCTCTCTCATTTTCCATCTCTCCCTCTCTACTGGCTAATTCTCATTTCCTACAAACATGGCTGTGTCTCCCCCATCTTGAAAACATCCTCACTTGATCTTTCTGTTGCTGTTGACTATAATCCTATATCTCTTCTGTACTTTGTAACTAAATTCCTCAAAAAGGCCATCTCCAGTAGGTGTCTGCACTTTCTCTCCTCTCGCTCTCCTCTTTAACCCTTGCAATTTGACTTCTCACCTTATCATTCCACTGAAACTGCTTCCAGTTTTTCAGTTACTAATGACCTCTTAGTTGCTAAATCCAATCCCCAGTCCTCATTCTCCTTGACCCCTCTCCTCACTCTCTTCCTTGATACTCTCTTTTTCTAGGTTACTGGCACCCTTCTCTCCTAAGCCTACCTACCTGACTGCTCTTTCTTAGTATCCTTTGATGATGATTCAGATCACATTTTCTAACCATTAGTGTCCCTTCCACAAGGTTCTGTTCTGGGCCCTCTTCTTTTCTCTTCTATACTCTTCACTTGGTGTTCTCATTAGCTCCATTTGTTTAATTTCAATCTCTGTGTTGATTATTCTCAAATCCAACTTTTTTGTCCAAAACTCTCTGCTGAACTCCAATCTTGCATCTCCACCTGCCTCTCAGATATCTCTAACAGATGTTCAGTAGACATCTTATATTCAATAAGTCTAAAACAATGCATTATCTTTCCCCCTAAACCCTCTTCCCCTCCTACCTTCTCTATTACTATAGAGGGCAACACTATCCTCCCAGTCCCTCAAGCTTGCAAGCTAGAAGTCTTCCTGTACTCCTCACTATCTCTCACTGCCTCCACATCCAATCTGTTGCCAAAGGCCTGTCAATTTCACCTTTACAACATCAATCAAATATGTCCCCTTCTCTACTCTGATACTGCCACCACTCTGGTACAGGCCCTCATCACCTCATGCCTGGATAATTGTAATGGCCTTCTGGTGGATCTGCCTGTCTCAAGTCTCTCCTCACTGGAATCCATCCTCCATTCAGTCACTGAAGTGATCTTCCTAAAATTCAGCTCTGATCATGTCACCCCACCCCTACTCAATAGGTAGTTGATTGGTTCCCTATTGCCTTCAAAATTAAATACAAAATGCTTTGTTTGGCATTCAAAGTATTTCATGACCTAGCACCTTCCTAGATTTCCAGTCTTCTTACACCTTACTCCTCAACAGGTATCCTTTGATGCAGTGTTACTAGTCTCTTGACTGTCCGATGAACCCAACATTCCATCTCTCAGCTCTGCATATTTTCTCTGCCTGTTCCCCATACCTGGAATGCTCTCCCTTCTCTGTTCTGACTACTGACCTCTCTGGCTTCCTTTAAGTCTCAACAAAAATCCATTTTTTACTGAAAGCCTCCTATAACCCTTCTTAATTCTAGAGCTTTCCCACTATTAATTATTTCCTGTTTATCCTGTATATAGCTAGGTTTATATTATATGTAATATATATATATATATAATATATATGTATAGGTACATATATATATGTATATATATGTGTGTATATATATGTGTATATATATATTCGTTTGTGTGTCATCTCTGTGTTAGGTTATAAGCTCCAACAGGGCAGCAACTATTCTTGTGTCTCCTTTTATATATCTAGTACTTCACACACAGCTCTTGACACATAGTAAGCACTTAATAAATGTTTACTGATTGATCAAAATCATAAAATCATAAAAAGAGCCCCCAGTTTCCATAGCAAAATCACAGTTCTGTTCTTATCATGATCCCTGTGAAAACTGAAAAACTAGAAGCAATATAAATTTCCAAAAATAAAAGACTGTTTAGATCATTGGTACTATATTGATATAACAGAACACTATCGGGGCAGCTAGGTGGCACAGTAGATAGAGCATCAGCTCTGGATTCGGGAAGACCTTAGTTCAAATTTGGCCTTAGACACATAACACTTACTAGCTGTGTGACCCCTGGGCAAGTCACTTAATCCCAATTGCTTTGCCAAAACTAAAAATAAAAACACTATTGAAATCTTTAGTCATGAAGCTTACATAGCCACTGGCTGTTTACATGCCCCAAGGAGTAGCTTTTACTACTCCCAGAGTTCTAAGTGTAACCCTGTGGGTAGCTATGTTACTAAACAGCTAGCTTAGGAGCTCCCTCCTATGTACTTTCCCCGTAACAATAATCAAGTAGACCCTCTCACCCCTTTTTTAAGCAAATACGTTACTCATTTCTAAAGGGATGGCCATGAGTTGAGAAAAGGCTGAATAATTTGTGGTATATCAATGATGAAATAATGTTGTGCTACAAAAACAAATGAGGAAATAAATGATTTCAAAAAAACACAGAAAGACATATGAAGACTCAGAGAGGTTAAATGACTTTGCTATTGTCACACATGTAAGTAAGTAGCAAAGTCAAGATCTGATCCACAGCACTTCAACTTCAAATCAAGAGCCCTCTCCACTGTGCTACATTGATTGCTAAAGACAAAAGACAAACCTTCCATTCCTCAGGGTGATACAATAGAACAAGCAGTAGATTTGAAGTCAGAGGACCTGTATTCAAATTCTAGCTCTTTTACTTAACCGCTTTGAACAAGTCTTAGCCTCCCTGATCTTCATTTTTCTCATTGCTAAAATGATAGAATTGACTAAAATAGCCTCTGAGATCTCTTCTAGCATCAAATCTATGATTCTATAAATACTTATTTTGCTTCTCTTTTCACTGCCAAGGAAAACAAAACTTGAACTGAAAGAAAAAAGCAGAACAGAAATGACTAAAGGAGTTTATATACAAGATAATACAAAGAAAGTAAGATAACACCTGTACCCTTAATGAGTTTGAGTCAAGAGCCTTATATGAACTATGCCACCAAGTTTCAGCTAGTTGCTATTTCTAACTCCTACCGCACCTGTCTGCTTTGTCAGGGTCATTAGATTCTGTTCTTAAAAACAAAGCATCATATCCAAATAAAGATTTCCTCTTTGAAAGAAGAATTTGTGTCTTAGTTAAGAGCAAACTGTAATCTAGAAATCAGTTTAACTACATCAAGTTTTAGATGATGAAACTGAGTCCCAGGGCAATTTAGGACTGACCTAAGTTCAAATGGCCAGCAAATGGCAGCGTAGGACTAACTTGGATCTCCTACTTCCCAATCAAGTGCTCTTACTTTTCTCAATTCTATTCTGGACACTTTTTTTCTGCCTTTCTTCCCAGCTGTCTTACCACCTAGGAGAAATCTCCATTCTGAGATCCTATTCTCCTGATTGGGAACTGCCTACGTGGACCACTATTTCAGTATTGGCCCTGGTCATGCTCTACCTCACTCTCTGGATTTCTTTTTAACCCCATCAATAGGCACCTTTACAGGACTTATACATACAGATATTACAATGAGGAGAATGTGAAATGCTTTTTCTTTTCCCAAATGTACATCCATTTTAAAGACCAAATCATTAATAATAATGATTTTGTCATGGCTGAAAATCATGAAACACAAGTTTATCAACAGAATTAAAATTACAAATGGTCCAAGGACCATTTCAAAGATATGAAGTAGGTATTGAAAATCTATTTTTCCAAGGAATGTGTTTGAGAAGTGATGTAAAACAGAGGCATTAAACATGCAGCCCCTATACAATCTAAACCAAGTGAGATCAAAATATAACTGGGAAATATTTAACAAAATAAATAAAAATATAATAAAATATTGACAACATTGATGTGATTTTCTAAGTCAATATTTGGCTTGCAGATATCATTATGTGCTATTTAGTGGCCCCCATCTCTCTCTGAGTTTGATACCACTGGCATAATCAACATTATTAAGGATCTGTATAGCCAGACAGAAAGCAAAAAAGTGAGAAGTAAGAGATGAGTAACATAAGAAGTACAACAGTTTCTCTACTTATAATAAAAGAACAGGAACAATATCTCCAATGCATTGAGCAGATTCTCTACAGAAGGTTTTATGGAAAAACATGGACCTAAGAATTAGAAAGCAGAGAGAAGTGTGGCAATATGCACTATTGAAGGGAGCACCCATACTAATGAAATCATCAGTCTAATAGAGAGTCAAAGAACTGCTATTCTTGGTGGTGTTGCTATCATTATTCCACAAATATAACAATAATAATAACTAATATCCATATAACTCTTTAAGGTTTACAAAGTACAAACCACCTATCTATATTATCTCATTTGATCCTCACATCAAAACTGTAAGACAGATGTGAACGGCTATAATTTACATAGAGCTATAAGGTTGGCAAAGCATTTTACAAATATTATTCCATTTGATCTTTACAACAACCCTGTGAGGAAGATGCCATTATCTACATTTTGCAGGTGAATAAACTGAGGCAAAAAGATGTTAAGTTACTTGCTTAGGGTCACACAGCTAATAAATGCACAAAGCAGGATTTTAACTTGAGTCTTGCTCGTTCCTCGTTCCAGGTCCAGTGCTCCGTGCTCTGTGCCACTTAGCTGCTTCTTTAGTTTTTAACTATTATTTATGAGGTATTTGCATTTCCTGAGGTTTTTCCGCAAACATAGATGAATTAGAAAAATAATATGATAATGATATACTTTATTTTCCTTTTCAAGCTTTGCTAAAAATAATTTATTTCTTTTGGCAATTGCAAAGGAAAGAAAAGCTTCCTTCTGCTTCCTCTATAGTCCAGTGTTCCGAAGGTTTTATGTCTGAAGAAACTAGCCTTTTGTAAGGAGTGTGTAAAAAAGCAACTTAATTGAGGTGCAGATTATATATTGTGATCACAAACATTTTCATGAATGCAATTCATTCTCACTCTTTCTTGCATGCATTCCTATCCTTTCCCACACCTACTGAGGAAATTTACTCTACATGTCCAAAAGAACTCCATCTGCCTTCTAAAGATGATCCTATTCCATACATGTGGGACAAGGAGATGTATTCTTTACCATTGTTACCCTTGCCCAAAGTCTATAAGCCCATTGATAATCTCCTTTCTCCATTTCCCACCTCACCCATTGCTGCTGCAATTTCCGAAGTGGTAACTATAATTCCACTTCCATAACTATCAGTCCAAATAGACATCCAAAATGTATTTGCATTGGAAGAAAAATAATGGCAATCTTAAATTTTGTGAGGTCTGTCTATTGCAAGAAAGATACCGAGATTTTTGTCTTGTTGTGACCAATAAACTAAAGCACTAATCATCAAATAGATAAGCACTTTGGGACCCATTACTGATACATAACCCTCCTTGAAGAAATATATACATATTAAGAAAGAACAACTACTATTTATAAAGGAAGGGAGGCAATGGCAACCATACTGTGTATATTTTTAAATTTTTTTATTGTGGAGTATTCATAAACCCATTACCTACTTCTATATAGCTCAATGATTTCTTTTTTTCTGCCATCTAGTGGTAATTTACAAAATATATATTGACACTGATTTTTAGGCCAAGTAATTGTTGGGTGGCTTTCCAATTTTTGGTGTTATATACCTGTCATTACAACATTCCTTCAGAAAAATGGTAATGAATTGTAAAAAGAATGACTCTTGGAAAGAGGACTGCCTAGATCTAAAGTTGATAGCATATTACAATTAGAAAGACGATGGAACTGAGAAGATGGGTTTAAGGCCTAGCTCCACCACTAACTCAATGTGTGACATGGAACAATTCACTTCCTCTGTCTGGGCCTTAATTTATTCCTCTGTAAAATTAACATCTTAGGGTACATGATGCCTATTGACTATTCCAATTTTAAAATTGTATAGTTTATTCTATGATTTTATAGTGTCTCTCTCCTAACCTTTAGTCATACGTTATCAGCTGCCTATTAGATATTTCATACATGATAACTCAGAGGCATCTCAAATTCAACACACCCAAAACACAACTCATTGTCTTTTCTCCCAAAACACAACCTTTCCTTACAACCAGTCTTCCTGTCTCCCAGGTTTGTTATTTCAACATTATTTTCAACTCCTCAATTTCACCCCTTCTATCAAATTAGTTGTCAAATCTTTTTGTTTCTATCTCTGTAACATCTCTTTCATTTTACATCCTACTCCTTATCTCTATTCACAAAGCTACCATCTCAGTTCAGGTTTTTTACCAGCTCTTGCTTAGGTTATTACAATAGACTCCTAAATTGTTTGCATTAAATGGGTCCTTGCTTCTGTCCCTCCTTCACACTGCTGCCAAAGTGATTTTCTTTAAGCAAAGATCTGACCATGTCACTCTCCTACTCGATGAACTCCAATGATTCTTGATTCCCTCTAAGACAAAATATAAACCTCTCTGTTCAGCTTTTAAAAACCCTTTACAACCTGGCCCCAATCTATCTTTCCACTTTCATTGGACATTATTTCTCATTCCATACTCTGCAATCAGCCAAACTAAGCTTCTCTCTGATGACTCCATAAGACGCTCAATATCCTATTTCCATGCTTTTGCACTGGCCACTTCCAATAATAAGCATCCATTCCCTCCTCACTTCTGTTCCCATAGAATCTCTCCCTTCAAGACACAAGTCAAGAGATACCTTCTATGGAAACCTTTCCTGATCCCTTCAATTGATCGTGCCTTCTCAAACTATGTTGCACTTAGCTTTTTAAAATTTTTCTTCATATACTTAAAGATTTACTTGCTGTCTTCTTTATAATGTAAGCTCTTTGACAGTAGAAATTTTCATTCTTTGTATTTTAATCCCCAATACTTGCACAGTGCCTATAATTGTTTTAAAAAATATTAATTGATTGACTCATTGGTAATAGTCATTTAAATTGCCATTTCACTGAGAAAATTTAGTTCTGACATAATTGTTTACGGTTAGTCCAAATGTGCTTTCTTTCCTTTATGCAACCCTTATGCGAAATCCACATTCCCATCTCAAGTTAAAAAAAAAATCTAAACATCTAAATTATAAAGACTCTATTATTTCCTTGTTTCCCAGACTTGAAAACCCTTAAACCACACTCCCATTTACAGAACAGTGCTCTAAAGGTAGAACTGATATAGTCCATTAATTATTGACCAGGTAATTAGAGCTAAAACAGAATAGAATTACTTGAAACTATTCATTGGTATAGGAAACCTTTTTCCATCTTTCTTTCCTCTTCCAACAAATACATCTACACTGAAACTAAATTTATAGATAAAGTGCTATTGATTCTGATATGAGAAAAATCAAAAGAATTGATTATTTTTGGAGTAACTATCCCATTGAAGAAGCTATTCTCTTTCAGGTAATACCCAACTAATAACCTTCCTTCCCTTAAACCACTCCAAACAAAAGACAAAAAGAAGATAGTAAAAAGAGAAATGCCTCTCAGGAATAATAATGAGCATTTTTACACTGTCTTTCATCACATAGATCTTTATGCAGATGCTATAAATTTCTAAAAACTACCCCACATCATGAGGTTTTCTTTTATTACTACATATATCACTATGGGATATTCATTAAACTCCTAGAAATTAATTGAGTTATCAGTATAAACACCTTACACTTCACATTTTAATATCACAAAGCAGAACAGGAGAGAACCAAATAAATGGAAAATATGCTGAACAATAAACTCTAAGGTTTAGTGAATGGATCAACTACGCCCAATCGGATCCTCCACTGCATCATTTATCTATAAATTATCTTGTCCTTGATCAGGATAGGATCATAAATATGAAAGCAGCAAGTCTCCTTGCTTAAGTCAGTTCTGTCTGACGCTAATGTTTATTTCATGCTCTCTAAAACTTCCTCTAAGTACTTACCTATCCTTAGCTGAGGGGGGAAAATGCTTACCAGAGAGAAAGTTTTATTACATTTTCTAACTTGTTTGTGCATTAGCTAACTTAGGAAATTGCTTCTTATGAAGTAGCTATTTATATTCTCCCACTGTCAGAAAACGACATCATTTCTTTAGAAAAATACAATAAACAGGTTAAAAGCGGGGAGGGTAAGAAAAGGGAAGGGCCAGATGGTTATCAATCAGTGTGGTACAGTGGGAAGAACCCTGAACTCAAGTACTAACTTGAGAACAGGACTACAGATTCAGGTGTAGAAGGGATCTCAGAGGCCATGTGGTCCAACCCCCTTCACTTATAGATAAAGAAACTGAGGTCAAGGGAAATTCAGTGACTTTCCCAAGGTCTCATAGGCAAGATAAGAGATAGATCTTTTTAACCCAACACTTCACCAGGTCCAAGAGCAAGCCAGTGCCCTTTCTGCCTCATGCTACTCATATGATCTTGTATAAGCTTGGTCATTTCTCTTCATCTTCCTCAATTTTAACTTGAAGGGGACTGGATTAAATTATCTATAAGGTCTCTTCCAGCTGCATGTAAGATTCAAAGAGGATCAAATAAGGTGATCCAAGTAACTATTGATCAAAACAAAGACTAGGGTCACTTTAGAGTTAAGTGAGTATGCTGTACCATTAAATTGTAAAACCCGGATACAAATAATGTCTGTCTTAGGTAGGTATGAGTCCTCCTCCAATAAGAGAATTATAGAAGCATTTCATTGTTTACAAAATATCTGAACTTCAGGTTCATGAAAATAATCAATAAAATCTAATGCATTTTATTCACACCTTATATTACAATTAGCCTCCCTTCAAATCACCACGTTTGATAATTAGGACCTAAAATGGGAGGAAATAGGAAAAATAAAGAGACAATTTTAGAAGAATAAAACAACAGTGAAAACAAATGCCAAAATTAGTAAAAATAAATTTAGAAAATGCTAGTTCTGGAAGGGATTATTTTCTAACCACTTCATTTCACAAATGAGGAAACACTGGGCCAGGAGAGTCAATTAACATGCCTGAAGTCATTCAGCTAGTTAGGGGCAGAGCCAGGTCTAAAATCTAAGTACTTTGAATTCCTAGGCAGGGCTCATTATGATAGCTCTTCACTTGGAGGCAGAAAACTGGGGTTTGAGTCCCAGGTGGGCCACTTAGTAGTTGTATGACCTTTAGCAAACAACTTCACATCTCTATAACTCAATTTCCTTATTTGTGAAACAGAGATAGTGATTAATGCATTATCTCCCTCCCAGGATTGTATGAGCACCATAGGATCATAGATTTTTAATTTAAATGGACCTTGGAGATCATGTAACTAATTAATCAATAAGCATTTATTTATTTAATGTCTATAAACTCTCCTAGACTGTTATTACTGTTGTTATATGACTGGGAGCAGAAATGACTAGAACGACAGTAGAAATATGGAATAGAAGTAGCAGATGCTGGAAATATGGGGAGAAAAGGAGGACTATTTTCTATAAAATTGGGAGAAAAGGGTAAAGAAGTGTAGGTAGCCATTTAGAACATTGATAAAATATCAAAACGAGGTAGGAAATGATCACTTGCAGAAAACACATGAACCTTCATCATGTAGGTGTTATCTTACACAGTGTTTTGAGACATAGCTAGAAATGCAAAAGTGTAACCTACAAAGCCTAGCCAAGTTGGACTGCTTTAAAGTTCAGACCACCTGTATTTTTTTTTAATTTCTGTAGCCTTCTGATTGTACTGATTTCACCTGAAGGGCATGTACAGTTGTACTGTATTGTAGCTCCAAGCTGTTGGATGTCATTGAATGAGGCAAAAAAACGTTGAAGTTTTCAGTCAGCTAACAATGCAGGATATAGAGTGTCCAAATATTATACCCAAAGGAACATAATGAGAAACTTCCTGTTTCATCCAGAAACTGCATGTTTCATCCTTTGTTGCATAAATGTTGCATCATCACTTGTCTGATAAGTACCATATATATCTGTTTGAAAATATAATTCTTTCTCTTTGTTATTAAGCATAACAAGTTTTACTTATTTAAAGAGGAATTTGTTATTCTAATTCTAGAATGAGATGAATATACTATAACAATAATATTAAAACCTCTTCCATAATTCGACTTAAATATGTATTTGATATTGTCAAGACTAAAATACTTTCTGATGGGAAATACAGTAAACAAGCTTCACACACAATAAATACACTTAGGTTTAAATTTGAACTCAGATCTTCCTGTTTCCAGGCCCAGCACTATTATGTACTGTAACACCTAATTGTCTCCATTTATATTCTTTATCTTTTCTTGACCTGGGAAGAGTTGAAGCTCTAGTAAAATGATACCAGGTTTTTAAAAAACTTGTCTTTAAAGATGATAAAGGCTTTTGTATTGCAATTTACCTCCCCTATATTCCTAGAAACTGAGTCTTAAAGCAAATTGAAAATCTGTCAACATTCGAAGAAAAATGATGACTGGGTGCATTTATCCTCACATCGGAAGGCCTGAGTTCAAGTCTTGATTATGCCACTAACTAGCTAGCTGTGTGTCAGATGGTGAATAAGTCAGCAGTCTGGGGCTTATTTTCTGTATTTATAAAATTGGGATACTATTATTTGCAGCATTACCTATCTTACATAGTTATTGTGAGGTAGTCTAGCATATAAATATAGGATTTTTTTTTACTGAAAAATATTTTCCTGTGCCATCACTGGAAACCATCAAATGAGTAGGAAAAGGCTGTGAGAAATAAATATATGGGTTTTTAGGCAATATAAAATGAATGAAGCATTGAAATGTGAAATAACTTACTCTAATAAGATTTCAAAATCTTATAAGATCTGTATGACATAATCACAGAATCTCAGACTTAGTAGGGATTTCAGAGGGCATCTAATCCAATCTGAACCTGAACCAGAAACTTTTCCCCAATATACCTAAGAAACTATCATCTGGCGATTTAAGGAATAAAATACCCTTCAGGCTTCCCTTAAAAAAAAATGAGCCATATGCTCAATGAATTGCCACTAAATGATTAAATTAATACCACTCAAATATATAGGACACTGGAGAGACAAAGAACTTCAACAGTATCACACAGAAAGAAGAGAAATAAATAAATAAATTTGATACTGTATTTTAATGTTGCTAGCAAAGAATATATTCCATTTAGATAAATGATCTGTTAGGAAAGAAAATGAAAAGAACACTTTGAGAACAGACTCCAGAACCATTTCTTAAGAAAGTTCCTCTTTGCCTTAATATCTTTTTTTTTCAGATGATTGCTACTTATATTTATTAGTTACTTCTGACTGAATGGGTTGAGTAAACTTCTGTTAGGATTGTCCATTCTGACTGAAGGAAAGTAGGGTTCATCTCCACAGGAGGACAGGCTTACCCTGCTTGTCTTTCATGTCACCTAAAGCCCCTGCAGGAGAAAGCCATCTCCAGCCCTTCTCAGTCCTGCCGACAGAGTGGGAAGCAGATGGTGTCTCATGGATGGCTCCCTCCCATGGGTGTGTAGCTGTAATCACCCTTGTTCAATCCAGTTCAATAAACATTTATCCAAACTTTGAGTAAAATCAAAGGTCGCAGAAAAGATCATCTAGGATAACACTGTCCTTGATTTTACAGAGAAGGAAACAGATACGCCTTAATACCTTAGGACATAGTCAATATGCAACTCATGACTATATGATTTTGTCCTTTGCTCTTTGAAAAAGTATCCTTCCTTTTCTTAATAGTATTTGACTCAAAAAATTTTTATGTGAAAGGTATGTAAATGACATCATTGTTATGTTATAAGTAATTCTTGAATAATTTATTGATTTCTTTTCTTTTTATGTTTTTTAAGCAATTGATGTTGGATAGTAATAAAGAAGTTAAAATCAGGTGTCTATTTTTCCAGATCTTATTTTACTTACAGAATTGTTGTTGTTGTTTTTAAATCATTTCATAGGGATTTAAGAATATGTTTTTTTGGGGAAAAAAGTCCTTTCTATAGATAATCTCAACCCATTCAAGAAAATGTGACCATAATTTGCTTATATTGGTTTCTCAAAGTGAATGAAATCCCATATAAACATTTAGTTCAAATATGTCTCTCTTTCAATTTTAGCATTAGGTTGGGCTGGAAAAGAATTTTTTATTTTTATTACTTTCTGCACAAGTCATAATCCCTACCTTCCAAGAACTGACAATTCAGCTGTAAATAATTGGAAAACATATAAAGCAAATGGAAAAGAATTAAGTACTAAACCAAGTAGGAATGTAAACATAATAAGAGTTCAAATTTTTTCAAAGAATTTTAAACGTCTATATTGCTATAGTCTTCTGTACATTATTTTGGTTTACTATCATATTCTTTCTTTTATTATGACTTTTGATGCGCATTTTTTATCACCCCCACTAGGTTCTAACTTACATAAAGACAAAGATTGCCACTTTTTTCTGTTTCACACAATGCTCAAGAACAGTGGTCTCCAAATACTTTTTGATACACCATCAGCAGTAAAATATTTTTAACATCCATTCTATATGTAAATTTAGGTGTTTTTTTTACAAATTGTAGAATGTCCTATTATTACATGGTTTTATATACACTGTATAATATGCACAAAATAGAAACAAAACAATGATATAAAGATGAAATATTTACATTTAAAATAATTTTGTTGTTTTTAATAAAAATATTTTAGGGAGAGCAACATGATAGGATTTTTTTTTAATATTTATCTAACACTGTGATATAAGCAATTAGAAAGTCTGTTTCCAAGTTGAGTTTATTTTGATATTTGACTGAAAAAGATACTTTACAAAGATTTGAATATCTAGATGGAAGAACTATATCATTGACTATACTCTTGAATCATGATACTTACCTTTTTAGACCTGTCTACCAATTATGTAATAATTTTTATTGAAATTCAACTAGTGAATTTGTATCTTATTTGATGCTAAATAGTTGTTCCTTCTAAACTAAGCAGAAGTATCGTATTTTTATATTTTAATTAGCTCAAAATCCTACTGAAACAATTGATTTAAAAGATTTTTAAACAAGCCAGAGAATTCTGTGTCCAAATGTGTAAGTTAGCTGATATAAGTGTTTTTGTGGGTTGCACATAACATCATTTTCAGCAACAAAAGAAAAAACCATGGAAACATTTTTAAATGTTGATTTTTAAGATGCTCTTTCCACAGCACAAATTTCTTCCAAAATAAAGTTACTTTTCTCATTCATTGTTTAAAAATTACCTTTACTTGAAGGGAAAGATTAAGTGCCATATTTTCCCCAAAACTATTTGTAAGATACCATAATGCTGTCATCAGAGCAAATTTGGAACATATATCTTTTTATAAAACAAAAATGCATAGTTAGTTTTTAGGTTAGAAAACTTTTCAGTGCTTTGCAACAATTGAACTGGCAAATTTCAATGTGGTACAAGAGATTTTCCTACTCACTCCATATCTCATTACAAAAAAATTGAAAAAATGCTACTATTTAAAGGTTTTGCTTTTATAAAAATAATCACATTATTATATCCTGTGGCTCACTATGTGTTTGTAGTTCAAACTTATTGCTACAATGGCTTGCCCATAAATCATGCAATGAATGAATCTCTTCTGTGGTGCTAACTCTCTAGCTTTATCTTATAGAACCCCTTCTTTTTTTTTATTCCACTTGAAACAAACTATTTCATCAGTGTCATTATTTATTGAACTCCTACTCTATTTAGGATTCACTATTAAATATTGCCTTGACAGCAATATAAATAGACCTACCACAAAGCAGGTTACCACTCCTTGGTAGAGAGAAAATGGACTAGAGATTCTGAATGAGACATACCATTTCAGACATTGCCAGTGTATGTATTTGATTTGCTTGACTATATTTATGTGTTACAAAGGAGGTTTTTGTTTGTTGTTGTTGTTTATAAAATTTGAGGGATAGTCTTGGGAAGACAGGAATTTAATGATAGCAAGGCAAAAAGAAGAAAAAAGTCATTAAAGTCATTAAATGGTGGATAGAACACCGGCCCTGAAGTCAGGAGGACCTGAGTTCAAATCTCGCCTCAGACACATGACACTTACTAGCTGTGTGACCCTGGGCAAGTCACTTAACTCCGATAGTCTCACCAAAATAAATAAATAAATAGATTAAATTAAATTTTTAAAAAAAGAAATTATGCTTTCTCTGGTACGCATGGTTGAATGAAGGTGGGCCAGCTTCCCATATGTAGTTAATTTAAAAGAAGAAATGCAAGTCTTGAACATCCCTGTTAATGTGAGTATGACAATGGAAGGTAGGAAAAGGAAGAAAAATAGAAGGCATGCCAAGAAGACATAAAAACAAATATGAGATAAACTCCGTGCCTTTGGGAGGCATAAAAATAGAAAAATGAAAACAGAAAAACAGAAAACATGTATTCACAATGCAAGAATGATTTCTCCGTCATTAAGTAACATTCAAACAATTTTCCATATAGCGCAGATTGACAATTATATATTAAGTCAATCTGGAGTGCAGTCATGATCAAAGAAAAGAAATCTGTAGGAATATTTCCTAAAGGAAATCAGTTGTGAATAAGGTTTTGAAGAAAGAGGAAGATCTGGAATGACAGCAAGGTAAAAAAGTCATTCAGTTCAAATAGGGGATGTACCAAGTACAAAGGTATATAGGGCAGAAAAAAACAAGTTGCTGGGGAGTCAGATATATTTGAGAAATGTGAGCAATAATTATCATACATTTTAAAAATAAGGATCTCTGACTTTCTAAAGAAAAAAGCAAATTACTGAAATATAACAGAGGATTATGATATGAAACTGGCAAATAATTCTAATTCTCTACAATTTTCACCAGTATCAAGTGAAGAAACTCATAAAATAAGCCAGAATAGAGGAAGTTCTGTCTGGTTTGGTGCAGTATTTTGTCACTAAGGTGTGTTCAGCTCCATTATGTTCCTCATTCAGAGAGATAACCACCTCAGCAGTCTCTCCTTCAATCTTCTATTTTCCTCCTTATTGTATAATGAGCTCAGTCACTCAGGCATCTTTGTTTTCCATCTATAGTGCATCATGCGATTTTCCTTTGGGTAACCTTTTTTCTAGGAAAATTAATAAACAGTTTCCAGATTAGAGAGCAGATTTGAGGACGTTCAGTGTATTTTCCTTAGAGAGAAAAATATATCTCAGAATGTGAAAATTTTGTTCACCTACCATTTTAAGGTCCATTGAAAACTGCCTAGGTGGTGTCTCACAGTCAGCATTTTTGCCTATTTTTATGCATAAACTATAATCATCAGAATAGGTTTCTTATAAGCTTTGCATTTTTTCTCCAAAATTAATTTCCTCTTAAATGTTCCAAAAAATCAATAAGCCGAGTTTTCTTTCTTTTCCCTTTGCCCATTTACTTATAGGTTTTGTTTTATTTTGTTTTGTCTTTGCTTTTTAGCTAGGCAATGGGGTTAAGTGACTTGCCCAGGGTCACACAGCTACTAAGTGTCAAGTGTCTGAGGTCAGTTTTGAACTCAGGTCCCCCTGACTCCAAGGCCGGAGCTCTATCCACTGCACCACATAGCTGCCCCTATTTACTTATATGTTAAGACTGAAACTAACACAGATAATTAGAAGTTAGAATACATGGGAAAAGAAAGTCATGATTTACATTGGCAACAGAATCAGTCAGTAATCACACTATGAAGACAGACAGAAAGTACAAGATCTTCCATTTACTACAATGGCTTTTTCTATGTCGTGGAGCATTAAACAAGTAACCAAATATGTTTTGAAAAAGGTTGAATTATGACCAGGCCATATTTAAATGAGATATAAACCTGAGATTTTATTGTTCATATTAAATTTATCATTAAAAAGGTAGAAATTAGCTAAGTACAAACTGTGGGGCAGGTTTTGTAAATTCAGATCTCACTACTAGGTTTGCAAAGGAACAAAAATTAAGTACTACTTGATTATCTTATTTTAAAATCATTAAATTTTTTTTCCTAACCATTACTTTTCTTTTTGGCACTGACAGGAATCTTGTAAGAAAAATCTGCTTGAGAACTAGTATTTGGTCATTATGAGCAACTCCCAGAAACTATTAAATTGACAAGACAGCATAGATTTAAAGTTGGGAGGTATCGTAGACTCAAAAGATAATAGATTTAGGGGGCAGCTAGGTGGCATAGTGGATAGAGCACAGGCCCTTAAGTCTGGAGTACCTGAGTTCAAATCCGGCCTCAGACCAGACACTTGACACTTACTAGCTCTGTGACCCTGGGCAAGTCACTTAACCCCAATCGCCTAAAAAAAAAAGCCAAAAGATCATAGATTTAGAGTGGGAAGTGATGTCAAAGATCATTTAGGCCAACCTGTCAATTTTATAGATGAGAAACTGAGGCCCAAAAAGGTTAACTGATTTGCAAATGTCAGACAGAAAGTAATGATCAAAGGTATGATTTGTGTCCAGATCTTCAGACTTCAACTACACTGTATTACACTGAATGAATGAATGAATGAATGGTAGGAAAAAATCCACGGAGGAGGCAAAAAATCTTGACATTGGTTTATGGGATATATATTAAATTTAACATAATTTTTTAAAAGTTCTCCCCAATGACATATAATGTTTCTCCTGTTGTTTGTGGAGGATTACTTATATCATTTGGGAAAGGACTTGTTCAAAAAAACAAGTAAATCCTAGAAAATGTCAATGAGGACTAAGAACCAGTGGTAAGTTAGTTCCACTGCTCTCTGAAATGATCAGAACACATCTGGAACATTGATTTCAGGGCTGAGTCACATTTCATGAAAGACAGAAATAAATTAGAGAACATCTAGAGAGTAGCTAGAATGAAGGACCTCAATATCACGTGAGATGAAGATCTTTTGAAGAAATGAGAGTTCTTTAGCTGTTAGGGATCTGTAAGGATGTAGAGGGCCACAGACAGTTCACGAGATCTCACTGAAGGGCTGAGGCCCCTCTCGGGTGCTGGTCCTTGTGCAAATTGCCTGGTTCGGTGCTCCGTCCCATGCATCTCTAACTTCCCTAGTTACTCATTTGTCATTAACAGTGTGTTTGTGATTGGCAGTAGGTAAGTGCACAGATTGTGCACATACTGTCCTTGAGCACAGCATGGGCTATACATCATTGTAACTCGTGAAAAAGTTCCTGTTATTTTACTATGTAAGTAAGTGCTTTGCTAAAAATAAACGGAGTTGCTGCCATCTTTTCTCCCGCCTCATCAATGCGTGCTCAGAGTGAAAGATCAAGCTGGTCTTGATTCTTCAGGTGATTGGGAAACCCTAGGTCCTAGGTAGGCTCTGTAGAAAAGTGAAAAGGTCACGACATTTAGCCTGGTAAGGAAAAGACAAAGGGAGACATGAAAGTTATCTTTGAGTAGCTGACGGGCTTTCCCTGAAAAAGGAATTTCGTTCGTTCTGTTTGACTCCAGAGCAAAGAACACTGTGCATTTGTAAGCACCAAAGAGGTAGATTGACCTTCCGCAGACCTAGAACTATTCTAAAGTAAAAGGGTAATCTATAGGAAGAAGTTCCCCTTAGTAGAAGTCTTCAAACAAAGATTAGATGATCATTTGCTAGGTATGCTGGGGGGATTCTTGTTTGAGAATGAGTGCCATACCAATTGAACTACCAAAAAATTATTTTATAGAGCTAGAAAAAGTAATAACAAAATTTATCTGGAAGAACAAAAAGTCTAGAATATCAAGGGAATTACTGAAAAGAAATGCTAGGGAAGGTGGCCTAGCCATACCAGATCTTAAATTGTATTATAAAACAGCAATCATCAAAACTACTTGGTACTAGCTAAGAAATAGAGTAGTGTATCAGTGGAATAGGTTAAGTACACAAGATATAGTAGTTAATGACTATAGTAATCTACTGTTTGATAAACCCAGACTCCAGCTTCTAGGATAACAATCCACTATTTGACAAAAACTACTGGGAAAACTGGAAAATAATATGGCAGAAACTGGGCATAGACCAACATCTTATACTGTATACCAAAATAAAGTCAAAATGGGTACACAATTTATATATAAAGGCTGATACTATAAGCAAACCGGGAAATCAAGGAGTACTTTACCTATCATATTTACGGAAAATGGAAAAATTTATGACAAAACAGGAGATAGAGACAATATGAAATACAAAATGGACAATTTTGATTACATTAAAGTGAAAAGTTTTTGTACAAACAAAGCCAATAAAACCAAGATTAGGAGGGAAGCAGAAAATTTGGAAAGAATTTTTACAACCAGTGTCTCTGATAAAGGCCTCATTTCTAAAATATATAGAGAACTGTGTTAAATTTATAAGAATACAAGTAATTACCCAAGTGATAAATGGTCAAAAGATATGAACAGACTTGTTTCAGATGAAGAAATTAAAGTTGTCTATAATCATATGAAAAATGCTCTAAATCATGATTAATTAGAGAAATGCAAATCAAAACAACTTTTAGGTACCACATCACACCTATCAGATTAGATAACACCACAAAATAGGAAAATTATAAATGCTGGAGAAGATGTGGAAAAATTGGAACACTGATGCATTGTTGGTGAAGTTGATAGAGTGATCTGACCATTCTAGAGATCAATTTGGAACTATACTCAAAAGGCTATAAAACTGTGCATATTTTTTGACCCAACAATACCACTTCTAGGTCTGTATACCAAAGAGATCATAAAAATAGGAAAAGGACCCACATGTACAAAAATATTTATAGCAGCTCTTTTTGTGGTGGCAAAGAATTGGAAATTGAGGGGATGCGCATCAATTGGGGAATGGCTGAACAAGTTGTGGTATAAGAAATGATGAGCAGGCAGACTTCAGAAAAACCTGGAAAGACTTATATGAACTGATGCTGAGTGAAGTGAGCAGAACCAGTAGAACATTGTACACAGTAACAGTTACATTGTGCAATGACTAACTTTGGTAGACTTAGCTCTTCTCAGCAATGTAAGGATCTAAGACAATTCCAATGATGGAAAATGCTATCCACATAAAGAGAAAGAACTATGGAGTCTCAATGCAGATTATAACATACTATTTGCTCTCTTTTTTCTTTTGTTTTTTCTTTCTTGTGGTTCCTCCCATTTGTTCTAATTCTTCTTTACAACATGACTAATGTGAAAGTATGTTTAATAAGAATGTATATGTAGAGCCTATATCACATTATATGCTGTCTTGGGGAGGGGAGAAGGGAGGGAGGCAGAGAAAATTTTAAACTCAAAAGCTTATACAAGGGAATGTTGAAAACTAAAAATAAGTAAGTAAATTTTTAATAAAAAGAACTAATAATGGTCTATAAAGCTTCCAAAGTCCCTTCCATCTGTGAGAGTCTATGCTACTATGTTTTATTTTAAAAATAAAATAAAATAAAAGATAAGCAACTACTTAGGTTTTTTCTCTGCGTGAATTTTTCAACTAATGTTTTCCCAAGAACCTTGGAATTCCTCCATAGAATTAAAGAATCATGATTAGCATCTCGGTTATGTCCCCATTTGAAGCATATCTAATATGTGTACATATTGATTGTTAAAAGTTAAACTCAGGGATAATTATAAAAAGAAATGTATGTTTCTTGTGTTTATTCCACGTTACCATATAAGGATCATTGAAAGGAATTGGGATTTTTAGCCTGAAGAAGAGAAGACTTAAAGATTACATAATTTCTGTCTTCAAATATTTGAAGGACTATCCTCTGAAAGATTCAAATATTTGAAGGACTATCATCTGGAAGATTCATTGAATTTTTTTTTCAGCCCCACACAGCAAAAATGGGAGAAATGGATGGAATTTGTTAATAAGCAGAATGTTGAGGAAATTTCTGACAATTTATTCAAAAGTTCAGGGAAGTATCAACTAGACAAATAATGAAATCCCTTATAGCATGAAGTCTTTCTACCACAAAATGAATGAATATTTCAGGGGGATGTGATTGTCTCTAAAAATAAAAAGTCAGTCCCTGACTTTTTAGAATAAAATTCTTTATAAAAATTAAATTCCATACAGATATTTGGAAATATTGTTACTTCTTAAATTGTAATATACATTATATAGAATGGCAGTGGCATTGTTGGAACATCATACAGGCACACTTTTGTTTTGGGGTCTTTGTTTCATTTCCAATTATAGGAGTATGTGTAAAAGTGAGAACAATTACCTTAGAAACAGGTAGGTGACACACCACATAGAATGCCGAGCCTGGAAGCAGGAACAACTGAATTTAAATCTGACCTCAGACACTTACTAGTGATGTGACTCTGGGCAAGGCCCTTAACTTCTGTCTACCCCAGCTTCCTTAATGGTAAAGGTGGGATAATAATAGCACCTACCTCATATAATTGCTGTGAGGATCCAATGGCATGTTTCTAAAGCACATTACAAAGCAGAATTTAAGAAGCTCAAAAGAAACACAAGATGTGCAAATTTAGAGAATCCATCCCCAATGTTCACATGGATTACTTGTTCCCAACCTGTGGTAGAGCATTCTGAGCTCATATTGGTCTGATCAGCCACAGTTGGACACACTGTAACTTGATTTTAACATAGTGATGTCATTTTGATCTTCTTCAAGAATGAAGGACAATAACCAACCAACCATCCAAGCCTGGCATATAACAGGTGCTTAATAAATTCTATAAAAATGAATCAAGGGGCAGCTAGGTGGTGCAGTGGATAGAGCACTGGCCCTGAAGTCAGGAGGACCGGAGTACAAATCAGGACTCAGATCAAACACTTGACACTTACTAGCTGTGTGACCCTGGGCAAGTCACTTAACCCCAATTGCCTAAAAAACAACAAAAAAAAGAATCAATATAGGTAAACACACAAAAACTTTCTAAGCTTCAATGAAAGAAGTGTAGTCTTGGGAGGAACTATAGGAACAGAGGGAAGCAGTTTTCAGATTTCCTCCCATTACATTTCTTCTGAATAAATTTAATTTGTGCTTCCATGAAAGCAGAGGTAACTGGGGCTTAAGGGGCAAAAAATAATGTGTAGGGACTAAATATTAACAATAAAGAATAGGTGTGTCATCTCTCTGTATCTGCCTTTCACTTGCCCTGCTGCATGAGATAGTAGGAATTTGGCTCAGGGTAGCAACAGGAAGGGGGGAAAGAGATGCAGGGATGACAGAAAGCAACCCAGCTCAAACTCAGATCAGAGAGAAAAGGAACAGCAGGACAACAGTAGAATTGTTCTTTGCCAAACTAGCTGCTAACACTCATCTCGTTCCATGATGGACTAGTCCAAGGCAGGATTCAGTCAAAGGTCCCTATCAGCAACCAGACATCCAAGATTTATTTTTTTAATTTAATTTATTTTATTCTAAACTTAAGAAATAAAATAAGCATTTCCATAATGTAGAATAGAAAAAAAAAGATGATTGTACATGAAACTGCTTACATTCATATATGGGGAAATGGTACAAGTGTCCTTTTTGAACTCTAGCATCATCACAGATCTTAGGGTCTAGTTGGCAGACAAGACTTTGTAGTGGTTCTATTATGTCTTGATGACCTTAAAAAAAATAATGGAGAGGGGAAAAGAAATATATTGAGCAGGGGGGAGAAGGAAAAGGAAGGTCAAGAAAAATTATGTTGTGTGTACAAGTAGACATTTTTACAAACAAAGAGTGTGAGAAGAGTAGTTGACACTTAATTCACTTTCATCAGGATTGGTCAAAAGAGAGAATACACATACACACAATTGGTATAGACATACATTTTACTCAACAGGAAAATAGGGGGAAAGGGAAGAAGAGGCAGGAAGAGAGAGAGAGTAGATTAAGGAGAGATTACTCTTAGGCAAAACAAAATTTAAGAATATATAAAAATGATGAAAAGACCAGAGCTGAATAAAAAATTTGACTTTCGAATACAAGACTCAAGTGAAACATGAAGAGGTAAACAGGAAAGAGAAATCATAAGAGACTTATTAAGGTTGAACTGTTTACATTCCTGCATGGAAAGATAATATTTGTAACTCACGAGACATTTGTCAGTATTAGTGTAGTTGGAGGGAACAATTATATGTATGTAGATAGATAGATAGATAGATAGATAGATAGATAGATAGATAGATAGATAGATAGATAGATGGCACAGGGTGAGTTGAAGATGAAGGGGTGATATCTGGAGAATAAAATTAAGGGGTGAGAGAGAATTATACTGGGAGAAGTAGAAAGGGAGAGGTAGAATGGAGTAAATTATCTCACATAAAACAGACAATAAAAGACTTTTACAGTGGAGGGGAAGTAGGGGAAGGTGAGAGAGAATGAGTGAATCTTATTCTCATAGGATTTGGCTTAAGGAGTATAACATAGACACTCAATTGGGTATGGAAATCTGTCTTACCCTACTGGAAAATAGGGAAGGAAGTGGACAAGAGAACAGAAGGATGATAGAGGGGAGGGCAGTTTTGGGGAGGGGGTAATCAGAAGCAAACACTTCTGAGGAGGGACAGGGTCAGAAGAGAGAATAGAATAAATAAGGGGTGGGATAGGATGAAGGTAAATATACTTAGTTTTTCACAACAACTACAAAAAGAATGTATAAAAATGGCTAAGAGGACAGAAAAGGTAAATGGCAAATGTTGGAGGGGATGTGGGGAAAATGAGACATTAATGCACACTCATGCTGAAGTTCTGATCCAACCGTTCTGCAGGGCAATTTGGAACTATGTCCAAAGGGCTATAAAAACCATGCATACCCTTTGACCTAGCAGTGCCACTACTAGGTCTGTATCCCAAAAGAAATTTAAAAAAAGAAAGAAAAGGGACCTATATGTACAAAAATATTTATAGCAGCTCTTTTTTTGGGGGGGCAAAGAATTAGAAATTGAATGGGTGCCCATGAATTGGGGAATGGCTGAACAGGTTGTGGTATTATTGTGATTATGATGGAATACTATTGTAGTATAAGAAATGATGAGCCGGATGCTCTCAGAAAAACCTAGAGAGACTTGCATGGGCTGATGCAAAATGAGATGTACTGTGTACAGAGTAACAGCAATATTGTTAAGATGATCAGCTATGAATGACTTACCTCTTCTCAGCAATACAATGATCTAAGACAACTCTGAATTTATTTTTACCGAATTTTTTTATGTTTTCTTTCACAACATGACTATTATGGATATATTTTGCATGACTATACGTATATAACCTATATCGAATTGCTTACCTTCTCAATGGGGGAAAGGTACAGAGGGAGGAAGGGAGAAAATTTGGAACTCAAAGTTTTAAAAACAATGTCAAAAACAGTTTTTACGTGTAACAGGGAAAAATAAAATACTAAATTAAGAAAAGAAATTTTAAAAAAGAAAAGAAAGAATAAATAAAAACATTTAAAGTTTGCATTGAAGTGGCAAAGAATGGGAATCTGAGAGGGCACCTATAAATTGGGGAATGGATGAATAAGTTATAGCATGTAAGTGTGATGAAATACTATTGTTTTGACCTCTTATCAGCATAAGGGCCAATAACTGTGATTCCAAAAGAAACAGTGATGAAACATACTACCCACTTTTTGATAGAGAAATGAAGGACTCAGAACACAGAATAAGAATTTGTTTATTTATTTAGTTATTGCAGAGGGACATGGCTAATGTGGAAAGTTGTTTGGAATAACACTACATGAATTTTGTTTTTCTTGTGCTCCCACATGGAGGTGAGGAGGTTGAAGACAGAAAGAGGATAAGAAGATAGATTTTATCTGATTAAAACAAATAAAAAAATGTTTAAAGGAGTTAGGGTTAGCCAGTGGGTAGGGGACTTAAATAAAGAATAGAACACGACACACCTCTGGACAACCAGTCAGTGATATTCTTTAGAGAGCACTGCATTACTTCCATCAGAGTAGGTCATTCACAAGCCGCTGCAGAGAACATGGGACTCTGCAGTGAATTTTACCTGGTGATTAAGCAGGTTTTGATAATCACTATACAACTTCTGTAAATTCAGGACCCCTGAATTCAAATCCAGAACTTTTTCTTCTATATCATACTATTCTCATACAAGATAACTCACTTGGTCATTGCTCTCACCTCCAAACCACTGGTCAAATGCTAAAATATCCTATAGAATTTAGAAGTCTAATTAGGGCCATATCTGATCCTATACTTTTACAAAGAGCAAAAACATTCACATTAGCTGAAAAACCTTTCTAAATTCCCTATTGAGGCCTTATACATATTATATAGCCCTTTCAAAAATAAAATCCTATTAGCTATGGATCAAAACATTTCTTTGGCCTATTATCATTGGCCAGTCAACATGGACTTAAGTGCCTACTATGTGCCAAGGACTGTGTTAAGTGCTGGAGAAATAAAGAAAAGGAAAAAAATGGGGGAGGGAGAGCAGGATAGGAACAATCTCTGCTCTTAAGGATATAGTAGTATAATGGGGGAAACAACATGCTAATATAAAAAACATATAAGAGCTATATTGCTTAAAATGGATATCATCAGCAGAGTGAAGGAACGACCACTATGGTGAGATTGGGAAAGACTTCTTGCAGAAGGTGGGATTTTAGTTGGGTTTGAAAGAAGTCAGGGAAATCAGGAGGTGGATATGAGGTAGGAGAAACATTCTAGGAATGGGGACAGCCAGTGAAAATGCCCAGAATTTAGAGACAGCATTTCAGAGAATTAGATTTTACTCTGAATAGCTATATACATATACCATGAAATAATTTAAAATTTAAGGAAGTCTTCAAAATACCAATTCTTAATTTATAACTCTTCTCTATATATAGTGTTCTTTTTAATATTTTATTTTTTCCAACTACACGTAAAAATAATTTTTAACATTCATTTTTTTAAAAAAAATTTGAGTTTCAAGTTCTCTCCTTTCTTCCCTCTCTTCCCTTCTCCCTGAGATGTCAAGGAATTTGACATAGATTATATATGCACAGTCACGCAAAATATATTTCCATATTAGTCCATATTAGTCATGTGTAAAAGAAAACTCAGACCCACACCCCCGCCAAAAACAAAGTAAAAAAACAGTGTGCTTTGATCAACATTTAGACTCTATCAGTTCTTTCTCTGAAGGTGGATAACATTTGTAAGTCCTTTGTAACTGTCTTGGATCATTGTATTGCTGAGAATAGTTGTCATTCGTAGTTGATCATTGTACAATATTGCTATTACTATGTACAATGTTATCCTGGTTCTCACTTCACTTTTCATCAGTTCATGTAAGTCTTTCCAGGTTTTCCTGAAGTATTGTGATCATCATTTCTTACAGCATAAAAATATTCTATCACAACTTGTTCGGCCACTTCCCAATTGATGAACATCCCCTCAATTTCTAATACTTTACCACTACAAAAAGAGCTGCTATAAATATTCTTATACACATAGGTCTTTTCCCTTTTTGTTTTGTTTTATTTTTTAATCTCTTTAAGATACAAATCTAATAGTAATATTGCTGTTTTAAAGCATATGCATGGTTTTTAACCCTTTGGGCATAGTTACAAAATGCTCTTCAGAATGATTAGATCAGTTCACAACTCTACAAACAATATGTTAGTGTCCCAGTTTTCCCACTTTCCCTCCAACTTTTGTCATTTTCCTTTTCTGTCATATTAACCAATTTGATAGGTGTGAGGTGGTACCTTAGAGCTTTTCAAATTTGCATTTCTCTAATGAATAGTGATTTTGAGTATTTTTATATGACTATAAATAGCTTTGATTACTTCATCTGAAAATTGCCTGTTCATATCCTTTGACCATTTATCAACTAAGGAATGATGGGCTTTCTTATAAATTTGACTCAGTTCTCTATATAGTTGAGAAACTTGCAGTAAAAAAATTTTCCCAACTTTTCTTCTAATCTTAACTGCATTGATTTTGCTTGTACAAAACCTTTTAAATTTAATATAAACAATCAATATATCATGTTGACCACCACGACCCAGGTTTCACTTTATGCCTCTATACCCAATCAGGGTTCTTTCCTTGCTGCCAGTCAATAACTATATAGTTGTTTCTTATAATTTTCAACCAAATCAGAAAGTTTCCTTTTTTTTTAAAGTCGTTCACAACCTGGTCTCAAGCTATCTTTCCAGATTCCTTGTATGTTATTCTCTCCTGAACTCTTTAGATCCCACTAAATTAGTCTTCTCTATATACCTTGCACAGAGCAGTTCCTCTTCTATCTCTATGCCTTCACATTAGTAGTCCCTTGTGCCCATAATACAGTCCTTCCTCACCTCTGTCTCACAGAATCCCTCTCTTCTATTAAAATGCAGCTAAAGCATCACTTTTCTACATGAAGCCTTTCCTGATTATCCCAACAACAGTGCTTCTTCTCTACCCCACCTCCTAATTCATATTTATTCTCTTCATATTTATTCCATGTATGTGTGGAGTTGTGTATCAAGGATAGGGATTTTTTCCTTCTTGGTATTTTTAGTCCCACTGCCTAGTACAGTAAATAGGTTCTTAATACATGTATGTGCTTGTCGATTGATTGACTGACTACCAACCCCTAATAAAGCAATCCTAAAAGCAGAGTCAATGATACCTGAAATGCCTACAGCCCTCTTACAAGGAGGACCCAATAAAAAATCTTTGTTTGATGCATGGCATGGTGGGTAAAAATACAAAGGCCTGGGAGACAGGATGTCTGGATTCTAGTTTTGGCTATGCCATTTAAGCAGATATGTGATCCTGGATATGACATACAACGTCTCTAGGAGTTGGCTACCTCGTGTGTAAAATGAGATGGTTGGATTAAGTGATCTTTCAGGTCCTTGCCAGCTCTATCGTTCTTTGAATTCAGAAATATTTCTGAACTTCAGTAATTTGATAAGTTATCATCTACTGTAATTGAGAGATTACCCGATGTTGTATGAAAGTCTTATACACTAATAAGGCCTGCTCTATGGAAAATTCACACAGAGTATCTAGTTCAGTCCTCTGTGTGGAATGAAATATTCTGCTGACATAAACCAACCAGGGTTTATTTGGATTTTTTATTGAAACTATTTGTAGCTCTCTCCAGTGCCTGACACTGTTAGCATGTTGGAATACTGCTGCTATATGGTTGCTTTGGGTTTTCTTTTCAGTCCATTTTGATGCAACAAAAATAAATTGAACATTGTTCAAGTTATAGACTGGCATCCCTGAATCTACAGATATCTACAAGTTTTTTCTACATTACATTTCATATAATTAGACTTGGCTATGAATGATCACATACCTGCACAATGAAATAATCCAAAAATTAAAGAAGTCTTCAGAATATGAATGTTTAACTTATGAATATCTTGTCTATATATAGAATTGGCTACCATGACATAGGTCTTCCTTCAAGTCACTTTCCACCAAATATGGGCCCTTCCTTGATGCCAATCAGTAAATATAGCCTTGTTTTTTATAATTGCCACTCCAAGCTAGATACCTTCCTTTTTTACTCTCCAAGATGACTGAGAAAGCTGGAATAGATACGTGCTATTATGACTATAACAAAAAGGAGAGATGTTCTCAGCATTCAGAATTAGAACTTGGAACACTTGTCCCTATGGACACAACATGATTAAATAAAATTGGTTTAGATTTTACAATTCTGTTGCTACTATACATCGACCATACTGTGGATGAAATAGGGTTTTTTGGGTCAGCCTAGGAATCTTACATCACTTAAGACATTTTTTTAACTATGGAAAAACATATTTTAAATTACAAATATCTCACTTCAGATCAATCCAAAAAGTATTTATTAAATTTCTGTTCTGTGAAGAGCACTGAACTTTCCTCACGATAACCCTGTGAGTTAAATAATGCAAGCAGCATTATCCCCATTTTAGAGATGAGGATACTGAGGCTCAGAAACATAAAGTATCATGCCAAGGGTCCCACAGTTAGGAGGTATTGGAGACAATATTTGAGCCCAAGAATCATGATTGCAAATCTATTATTTTCCATTATACCTACCATTGTTAAAAACTGGTTGGTTAAAGGATTTGTTTTTGGGTTGTTGTTTGTTTTCCCGGGGCGGGGAGGGGGTGGGGGGTGGGGGTGATGTTGTTTGTCTAAGAGGTTTTGAGAATGTAATACAATGCCATGAAAAGGGTATGCACAATTTGTACATATTCGAGAAGTGAAAAGTACTCTAGTTTCCTGAAAAGAAGCTTGATCCATACTTTTTTTTTTTCCGCAGCAAGTCTTAGGCTCTGTCTTGCTGTCTTGTCTTTACCGGTTTCTTCTTGTCTTTACTCCTCAAGTCCTTTTGTTACACTGTCGTTTGCGGTTTCTCTCTAGTCTTTCCAGCTCTCCATGACTACTATACTTCCCCGTCCAAGGTCATTTACTTCTACCCAGGCCATCACCAGTCATTCTGACTTTTTTTTTTTTGCCACTGAACTGCAATGACTCAGAAAGAGAGAGTGAAGCTGACAACTTTGTGCAGCTCTGTCTCACTTAAATCCAATTCACGCATGAGCCAAGACATCACCCCATGATGTCATTGGTCCTCTTTGAAAACAAAGGACAAACAGTAACAGCAGTAGTAGTAGTAGCAGCAGCAGAAGCAATTTCAAAATGTGGAATAACTTTTTAATTGGGAACTTGTAAGATTCCTGCATTTTTAAAGTTGCAAATTGAAGAGCCAGTGATAATCTCCATAGGTAAAGGAAGTTTATGCTCCCTGGTACCCCCAAAATATGATCTCTTTTTAAGTTACTATTGAAAGATAACAAGTAATTTTGATCAAATCTAGTATCCTGCTAAAGGGCCTATATGTATTTCCATATACGTATGTATGTATGCATATATATAAGAATATATATATATATATATATTTGTATGTATGTATTTATATATACATATATATAATTACTTTGGCTTTAAACTAGTAAAGATGTTCATAGAGAATGCAAAAGGACTTTCAGTTTCATAGTAGATATTTCACCAGAAAGGCAATCTCCAAGTTACTAGAATCAAGAATTTATTATTTTATTGTCTGCGTTGGCCCAATAATAAGAATGCTTTTGACACCTAGCTCTTTATTTAAAGTACCAACATAGATGGGAAATGCTATCCACATGCAAAGAAAGAACTACGGAGTTTGAATGCAGATCGAAGCATACTACTTGCTATTTTTTTCTCCTGCTGTGTTTTGTTTCCTCTTTCTGGTGGTTCCTCCTATTGGTTCTAATTCTTACTTACAACATCACCAATATTAAAATATGTTTAATAGGAATGTATATGTATAGCCTATATCACATAGAGCACCATCTTGGTGAGGGTGGTGGGAAGGAAGGGGGAGAAAAATTTTAAACTCAAAAGCATGTGGAAGTGATTGTTGATAAATCAAAATCAATTAATTTCAAAAATACCAACATATTTGCGTATCTATGTCATATTACCAGCTATAGTATCTAGGTATTAGGTGGCACAGTGGATAGAGCACTAGGCCCGGAGCCAGGAAAACCTGAGTTCAAATCCATCCTCAACACTTACTAACTATGTAAGCCTGGGCAAGTCACTTAACCTTTGTGTGCCTCAGTTTCATCAACTATAAAATGAGTATGATAATAGATACATCAGGGTTGTTGTGAAAATCAAATGAGATCATATTTGTAAAGTGTTCTGCACAGAGCCTGACCCATAACAGATGCTTAATAAATGCTTATCACTTCCCTCCTTCCTTCTCAGTCTCTACTCCTTAATTATGTTACATATGTTCTCTTCAAAAGGAAGATTCCATCCGTAGCTCCACAAAGAAATGCCTAGTCCAGTGGATTTGGAGTCAGACAACTAGAGTTCAAATCCCAGCTCTGTCAGGTACTACCCATGTGACTTCACCTCTCTGGGCCTCAGTTTCCCTGCCTACAAAATGAGGGGCTTAGGCCAGGTGATTTCTAAGGTCCCTACCAGTTCTAAATCTGTGATTAACTACATAAAAATCTGAGACTAAGCTCTCAGACACAGATAAATCCTAAACTTACTTCAGAAAGATAAGTATAATACATACTTGTAGTGAGGTTTGTTGTTTTTTTCTTTTTTTCAGTGGATGGGGGTAGACAGAAGGAGAGATTTTGAAAATAAAAATAAAATAAAATTGAATTAAAAAATAAATAAGTATAAGATAGTTGAAAGATTTCAGTGACATTATCCTGATATGGCTATGACACATGGTGTTAGTTTTTCTATGCTATGACTGTGATAAAATTGTAAGCAAACAGAAGTTAGAGGAGAAAGGCAGTTTTTAACATTCAAATCACTACTAAGTCAAGACCTTGATTAACCAGAATGTACAGAAAATGGCCTTGTCTGATTAATTGGATTTCTGATTAATTGAGGGTTATTTAGACCACTGTTTTACTTGTAGCAAGCATTTTATAACTTTGTAAAAATAGATTAGCCTGTTTAATGACCCTAGTTATAACAATATAATGGAGATAATTGATTAATTAACAAGTATTTATTATGTTCATCCTCAATAGGATGCATAGTGCAAGATGCCTGGGATACAGACAAAGGAGAAAAATCCTTGTCATCAACAAGCTGACATGTTCTCAATGGATAAATCTTTGAAGATGAAGCATAGTGCAGTGGTTCACTGGTATTGTTCTATGTAAGCTAATTATACAATATGTTCTGAATATAATAGATATGTCAAATACATCTCTGATACCTTATAATCTTGTTTTGTTGTGAATTTACTCCTTTGAAGAAATAAAGAATACAATCTGGTTAACTGAAGGTTCCTATGAATGTCCAGATAATTGGGGTTTTTATAATTTTCATCTTTCTGGTATTTTGGGGTCAGTTATGCAGAATTTCCAGTGTCACAGTTATTTAATTATGCATTCTTGGCTAATTTGAAGAACTGAAGAGTCCTAGAAAAAGAAGCTGAGAATAATCCAGAGTCACCAGGAGGTCATTAACATCTTACTTAGAAGGAACAAGCTAATGAACACTAACAGAATTCAATGAACCTGTGGGCAAAATGGTATTGCTGCTCTGGAAGACTGCCTTAGGACCACAGAGCTTAGATTTAAAAGTAAGATCATCCAACCAAAACCACTTGTCCACTCAATCTAAGCCTCTGTAGTGGTCCACAGAGGCTACATTAGTAAAAAATATATATATATATATATATATATATATATATATATATATATATATATATATATATATATATATACATATATATACATATATACATATATATACATATATATATACATATATACATATATATACATATATATAAACATATATATAAATATAATATTAGAGTATATTAACATATGAGGATATAATATCAATAAATGCTTTAATATTAATGAATGTTTTAACAAACTTAAAGCATTTTAAATTCTGTCATCATCATCTTCATCATCATCATCATCATCATCATTATTGTAGTTTAGACAATGTCCTTGTCCTGCAAGACTTTAAATTTAAAAGGTATAAGAATATAATTATGGAAACTCATACAGACAGAACATTTTTCAAATAAATGATCTTTTTTTCCAAAAAGAAATCTCTTTATTCTCTCTATATTGAAAATGTTTTACTTCATGTTGAGAGGAAAAAAGGGAAGTCCTTTCGTAAAGATATAGCGATTACTCCTATTCTCCTGGTCTCTTGGACTAGGACCAGAGCACAGATGTAGATGTGTACTTGAGACCTCAGGGCAAATAGCGACTGCCCTAGGATCAATTTGACTTCAAAGAATTATAGAATATCAAGAGTTGAAAGGGCTCAAGAAGACGATCTAGTCCAATTAAATGGACAAGAATCCTCCTCAACAACATACCCAATGATTGGTCATACAGATTTTGATTTAAGATCTCCAGTGAGCAAGAACCCTCAACCTCTCATGGAATACTATTCTGCTTTGGATTAGTTTTAATATTTAGCAATTAATTCTATCAAGCGTCAGTGTTTTTGCTGTTCATAATACAGAAAAGTTTTTTAAAAGATGATAAATGTTGTAGAAGATGTAGGAAAATTGAAACACTATTGCATTGTTGGTAGAGTTGTGAACTGATCCAACTATTGTAGGGAGCAATTTTGAACTATGCCCAAAGGGCTACAAAACAGTGCACACCCTTTGATCCAGCAATACTACTACTAGATCTGTATCCCAAAAAGATCATAAAAAAGAGAAAGGGATCTACGTGTACAAAAATATTTTTTGTAGTGGCAAAGAATTGGAAATTGAGAGGATGCTCATCAATTCAGGAATGACTGAACAAGTTGTAGTATATGAATTTAACAGAATACTATTATGTTATAAGAAATGTTGACCAGGCAGATTTCAGAAAAACCTGGAAAGGCATATATGAACTGATGCTGAGTGAAGTGAGCAGAACCAGGGGAGTATTATACACAGTAACAGCAACGTCGTGCAACGACCAACTTTGATAGACTTAGCTCTTCTCAGCAATATAATGATCTAAGACAATTCCAAAAGCTTCATGATGGAAAGTGCTATCCTCATCCAGAGAAAGAACTGTGGATCCTGAATGCAGATCAAAGCATATTATTTTCTCTCTTTTTTCTTTTCTTTTGTTTTTTCTTTCTCGTGGTTTTTCCCTTTTCTTCTGATTCTTTCACAACATGACTAATGTGGAAATATGTTTAGTATGATTGTACATGTAAACATATCAGATTGCTTGCCATCTTGGGGAGTGGGGAGAAGGAAGGAAGAAAAAAAATGGAACTCAAAATCTTATAAAAGTGAATGTTTGAAACTATCTTTACATGTAATCGGAAAAAATAAAATAATATTAAGTGAAGGGAAGAAGACAGAAAAGTCAAATCACTAAGCTTAGACATAGCCCAAAGTGTAGAAAGAATATAATTATCTGTTGCTAGCACCATATTTAATAAATAAATCCAACAAATGTTTGTTAAATAGTTACTTTGTACAAGTTCTATAGTGGACCTAAGCTCACAAAGAAAATATACCACAGTCTTTTGCTCTTAAGGGGTAAGATATACAAAGAAGAATTATGATATACAATAGAAGGGAATCAACATGCATAATAGAATCTGAGCAAACTATAGTTTTACCACATGCCCACATTAGATTCTGGACCATTGCCTTACTTGACACCCAGGAGCTAATTGCTCTTTTCTAATTGGCTGATCTTCTGGATACCATGCCTTCAGCTTCCATGTGACCACACTGTATGAGTAACTCTCTGGTCCTTGTCAAATAAGCTCAAGACTTTGGGCTTATTTCTTCTGACCTCCAATCCTGCTAAGGCATTGACCCTGACCAACCTCGTGATCTTAGGTCTGGACCTGCCCAGCTCCCTTTTGGCCTTTGTCACTCCCCTTCACCCTTTCATAGTGTACCCCCTCTATCACCAACCCACTGCTTATACCCTGATGTGATAACCTAGAGTGGTGGTGTCAAACCTAAATAAAAAATGAGTACCACCAAACCATACAGAAGTATCCCTGTGGGCAGCAAATTAACTTTGAAAACCACATAATAAACATTATCCATGCTTTATTGTATTTTTATTTGTTTTGTAAAATATTTCCCAATTACATTTTAGTCTGGTTTGGCCTGCACCTGAGAGCGCTGTGAGTCACATTCAGCCTCCTGGACTTTGTCTGACACCTGTGATCTAGACAATGAAGTAGGATTGATTTTTTTTTGGGGGGGGGAAATAGAGGGAACAAATTCTTAAATTTCTTCTTATAACTTTTTCTATGCTTAGTTGTAAATATTATTAAAATATAGAGAGTGTCCATTGTATAACTGGAAACAACATACAATAGAGCTGTGACAATACAATGTTTATAGAAAAATCATATGTACCTTATATACTATGCTATATTAATTAACTTATTCATTCAATAAGCTTTTATAAAATACCTCCTATGTATGAGACAGTGTACTACAGGATAAGGATACAAAGGAGACAAAAATGAAATTATCCCTGCCATCAAAGAGTCAGCATGCTATTCAGGAAGCAAAAATAAATGTGTTATATACCATTGTCTATAAAGGGAACATGAGCTATAGTTTATTACACAGTTTTATAGTTGAGTTATTTACTCTGGATTATTCATTCATTTTTCTAAGGTTATTTAGTCTTCATTGCTTTGTACCATAATATCTATGTGAAAGAACACCATAATTAAACAAAAACTGCAAACATTAGAATGGCACTCCTATCTCAAAAATGTAAGCAACTTGAATTGAGGACAAGGACTGTTTGCTTATATTACAGACCTATTATTTAGTAGAGTACCTGGGATGTAATAGGCACTTAATAAAGGTTGGTTTAATTGAATGTATTTTAATACTGTCTTGTCTTTATTCTGCTTAACAACAACAACAGCAACAAAACTGTACGAACATACAAAATGAACTTGGAGGTGAAACCCACATCAAATAGGCAAGAGGAATTGAATAGTTGACTGAAAAGAAGGTTGCGGGGACAAAAAAATTCTCAATTTCAAAAAAGGAGCTAGAGTAACTGGTAATAGGATATGCTGACAGAAAGGACATGATAGATGAGAAGAAAAAACAGAAATAGAGTAAGTTTTATATTTCCTAGCTTTTCGTTCTTAACTCCCTCTACTCTCACCCTACACTTAAATGAATTTTCTTTCAAAAGAATGGCAAACAATTAAGACAGTCAGGACAACAGAATGTTAGAGTTAGATGTGACTGAAGAGTTTTATGCATGAGGAAAATACAGGTTCACACGGTTAAGTGATTTGCTTAAGGTAAACAGGTATTCTACCATGCCCCTGGCCCAGGGTTGTTCTAAAGCTAATTTAGACCAGAGATTGATTGTTAAATTTTCTATGTGGGCATTTACACTTTAAAAATCAGCAAGGGCTACAAATCAAAGCTTGGTTTATTGTTTTGTTGTTAAACTTAAGAAAACAATAGACAAAAATTTAATAATGCAGATTAAACTTAAAAATGTGTCATGCACACAGATTTGGGGGGCAGGGTGGAGAAATGGTTGTTAAACATTAACCAGCACATCCCTTATGGGCTGCCCCCCACAGAAAGAAAAGCTTTATTTGTAGTCAATATTTTTAAACCTTTATGTATATATAAATTAATGGATCTATGACTTTGTCCATGTGGATACTCCTTCAATGTTGTTGATCACAATCCATCTGTTTCTTCTCATTCTGTTGTATGCTTTTTCATATTCTCTCATTAATCCTCCACAGGAGGGCCACCCAATGTACTGCATGAGAGTTGTTCCAGTGGATCTCTTGAGCTTTCACAGATACCAACAAATCACACAGGTAGTCCACGGGTTATCCCATATTCTCAATAAATCATCAGTCTACTTCCCTTTTTTAGGCCTCTGTGATACCCTCCTCTCCTAACACTTCTTTGGTAATATGTTGCAGCCCACTCACACCCACCATCCACCACTGTGCCCTGTGAGTGACCAGCAACTTCAGACACCCATTTCTCTTCAGAGACTGTGGTATTCCATGACTCATAACAACAAGGCATCAGTGGAAGAAGATTATTCTTCAAAGTATGGTCCTTTGTTTCAAGAACAGCTTGTGATCATTAAAAGCACTGTAGAGTTTCCCAAAGGCAATGTTGTCTGCTCCCCTCCTGCTGCTTAATCTGGGCTGAGTTCAGTATCCAGACAAGATACATGTACTGATGGATGGGCTCTATGATTGTTCATCCAACTCTGCATCATCATGTGATCATTTTCTTCCACTTTACATTTTCCAAAGGCTGCAGGGAAAGAATCTTTGAATATGCTAAGCTACCTCAGATTCTAAACCATGTATATATGGATTTTTGTAGCAATGAAGCATTCCCCAAAATATGTGAAACACAAACAATTACAGGGGGAGGAATGGGAGAGGTGGTGTCCTCCTTTCTATCAATGTCACTGAATGGATGAACCATGTTAACATAAAGAGAACTAACGATGATTCTAATTATATGGGTGCTGATTGACAGAGAGACAGTCATAGGAGATAGAAGAATGCTGCTTCGATCTTTCTCCTTCCCATCATCTCAATAAATTTGGCAAGAAAAAAAAAGTCACTAATAGCCTTTGAATTTTGAAGGAAATGCTCCAGAAATACTAGAGTAATAGTGCGTACAATCAAATCCACAGATGAAAGTTAGTCTCCCCTTCACAGCTACTGATGGTGGTAAGGAACTCGCCAATATGCCCTAGACTTAGTCAAATGAGCCAGTGCCTCCCAAATGCATGAATGAGGTCACAGGCCCAATTCTTACCTTACCATGTCAGAGACTTAAGCTAGTTTACCATTAAAAAATGAATTTGGTGTTCTAGATAGAAAAGTTTAAAGTTAATATCCAATTAGCAAAAGTTAACAAGATTGAAATTTTTTTTCATAACCCCTTAAACACTAAGCACATTTTTTAGTATATTATAATCATTTGAGCAATATAAACATGGCAATGTTTCCATTATTTGCTATTATATGCAACAAAACATTTGATTATGTAGCAGAACAATTAAATTCCCCATGTTGTTTATGTACCCAGTTTCTGAAATCTGCATGCCATTTCTGTCAGTTGGCTCTCATTTCTCAGAATCAGTCTGTAAATATTTCCATTGTTTGCTGTGAAATTAACCCTGCAGAGCAGATGGGAGGTTTCTATACCAGCCGATAATGACTACTTAGTACTTTTCTTGTTGATGCACAGCTTATGTTGAGCAGTTCTACAGACAGATCTTTCATTTAAGTGAAATGCCTACTGGCCTAATGCCTAAGCTAGCATTAGAAGGGAGCTGGACTAATCTATATCTTAAAAGGGCTCTCTTTATTGTTCAGTATTTGAAAAATCCATAATGGCTCCTTTACTCTTGCAGCAGACTTTCTCATTATTTGACATATTAGTTATTGCTATTAATAACAAAGTAATATCCACTCATTAATTTTCATTGGTTTATACTGTTCCTTAAATCAACAATACTTCCTACATCATCATCATCATCATCATCATCACCATCATCATCGTCATAGCTAACTTTTATATGTGACTTACTAAGAGCTTTGTAATTATTATCTCGTTTGATCTTCACAGCAACTCAGTGGGGTAGGTGCTTTTGCTATCACCGTATTACAGATAAGGAAACTGAGGGCAAACAGGTTAAGTGACTTGCCCAGATAGTAATTGTCTGAGGCCAAATTTAAACTCAGGAAGATGAGTCTTCCCAACTCCAGGCCCAGTACTCTAAGCATTATGCCACAAAAGTTTATTGTTACACTATCCAGTGGGCAAAAGTTCATAAGGAACCCGTGACCTTAGAGGGGTACAGTTAAAGTTTATTTAGGATAAACTATAGTAAAATATGTGATAAATATGCTAACTAGGTGCTGCAGGGTAAGATTAGGAAATGGTTAATGACTGGTCAGTTCTTAAAGGAATATACACCTTTTGTATTTACTGCTCAGGCGTTTTACCCAAAGTTCACCAGGAAAAGCCCAAGGAGGGGCCACATGGAAGTATGGTTTTAGGCCTGCTAAGTCACTAGGTTAACTGGCGGTCAGGGCCAACTGAGGGTTGCCCAGTCTGCCACCAGACAATGTCTTGTTTGACAAGATAAATGTAGGGAGTATACATACGTCTTAAGTCTAGGATACACATAATGAGGAGTCCAGGATGTAGATAATGAGGTAGGGAGTTGGTATAGATAGTCTAGTAGGTATGAATATCTTTATGAGCCAGTATGAAGCCAGTTCAAACTAATAATTCCTATAGGTGAAGTTTGTAACTGCACCAGGGAGAGATAAGTGTGTTGCTGAGGCCTTCTCATAAGTATTGCTAGTCATGGTGTTCTTGGGCTAGGGAGAAACTGCCAGGGATAAGTGTTTCTAGGTTAGAGAGGTTTCTGAGGTTGGAGAGAAATATGGTCTTGGAACTGGGGTCCCAAGCACAGGCACCCAAGCACCCCATCATTACTGCCACCTACGCTTTTCTACCTCTACCTCTTCCCACATGCTCCTCTCTACAAAGTCTGTCCCTTCTACTCCTCAGTCTCTATCCTCCACTTCTCTCCATTTCCATCACGCCCTCTGCTTCCCCCATTACCACAGTTAAAATTCCCACTCATCCTAGATCTTTTCCATTCCATTCCTACTCTTCTCATCGCATCAGTCATTGAAACGAAGCTTTGTCTGATAGCCTTTATAAGCTCTGAAAGTCCTTATCACAATTCCTATCTCTCACAAATAACTTGGACCCTTAAAAAAAGATGTACCTATCCCTTAGGGTTCTAAGCTATACCATGGAGAAGTACCTTTCTCTGACTCTCTTGGCTTGAGCCCCGATTCCATTCTATTCTCCCCAATGTTAATCACCAGTTGCAGGGGCAGCTAGGTAGCATTTGTTCTGGGGTCAGGTGGACTGGGATTCAAATCAGGCCTTAGAAGCATAACACTTACTAGCTATGTGATTTGGGGCAAGTCATTTAACCACAACTGCCTTTGCCAAAAAAAAAAACATTTACAGTTATTATCTTCTTTACATCATTTAACCATTTAACATCAATTAAGCTGTACAAATGGATATTTACTGAGAAGATGCAGCAAGAACAGAAAACACAAAACATTTTCCTCAACAACTAGAGCCACATTCTGGCCTTCACTAACTAGTTCCTAATATAGTTTCCATTAAGTCTTCACCCCACAAAGTTCACTTCTGAATTAGTCATAGCCAATGGCTGAGTTGCTGTGCCTCCCTCTTGACAGCTGGTAGTCTACTTCTATGCTTGGTCAAGTACGTTGCTTGGGACTTACCTCTTCACTGAGTTCAGCTGTTTGCAAATTCCAGCTCTTGAAGCTCTAACACTTGTTATCCTGACTTTGAAAAAGCCTACAGTGTTGCAACAGACTCCAATACTCTTTCATCTAAAAGCACTAAAGAAAACAAAGAGGCAGAAAACAGAGATGAGTATTCACAAGCCACATGTTAGTCTGGGTAGGCAAATAGCCAGCCTGGATAAGGAGGACACTTTCAGGAACAACAGGTCCATGATTTCTCAACTTCCTAACAGGGTTGGGGAACCTACAGCCTCAAGGCCACATGTGGCTCTCCAGGTCCTCAAGTGTGGCCCTTTGACTGAATCCAAACTTCATAGAGCAAATCCCCTTCATAAAAGGAATTGTTCTGTAAAATTTGGATTCAGTCAAAAGGCCAAATCCAAGGACCTAGAAGGCCACATGTGGCAGCAGGTTCCCCACCACCAAAGTTTCTCAACCACTTGGAGGAGGTCCATAGCAGATCACCCTCTTTGTTTATCATCAAAGGAAAGAGAGAGAGAGAGAGAGAGAGAGAGAGAGAGAGAGAGAGAGAGAGAGAGAGAGAGAGAAACAGAGTGAGAGAGAAACAGAGTGAGAGAGAGAGAGAAACAGAGAGAGAGAGAGAGAGAGAGAGAGAGAGAGAGAGAGTCAGGCAAATCATCTGTTTAGGGCCTTGTGAAAGCATTCTAAATTCTGGCTCAGCAGCCAATTGAAAGTCTCCTCTTCTTCCTGTTGTAAAGGGAACAAAAACGGTCAAAATGCCTGAATATCTCTGAATCAGGGAGTAGGGCCCTTTCATAACACATCATCAATCTTTCTGAAAGCAGGCTTCCAGTATCTTCCTCACAGGCACCAAGTCAGCCAAGTATGCTGGATTGTCCAGTGTCCCATTAAATTTTCTGTAAGATACTTGAACTCTTGCCACCCTCTCTAGAGCTAGTTATTCCTTCTTTCATGTCCTAAATGCACACGACTAGGAGGAAGAGCCAGCAAACTCCCTTACTGCCTACAGACCCTCTTTCTGCTTCCATCACTCATAAGTTCAGCATCTTTGAGGGTCACTCCATTTACCTGCAGTTCCCTCTCTAGAGCCTTATCACTATGGTCTACTGGCTTCCAGGTCATTCTCTGTCTTTAGGACCTGTCCCACAGTCTTCCCATTTACCCAATGCCAGACCCTCATTACTTGTTCTCAGTATTCACAATGATGTCTCTGACATACAAGCCTCCCAGTTTTTTAACCTTTTCAACCCCCTAAACTACATTTCTGCAATACTTCTGCTAAGCATAGGGTTGCTCACACCTTCCATCAACCAAAACTGTGCCAGCTCAGTGATCTTGAACTTTTTAATCTACCTCTCTCAGTATGATCTGCTGTCCTTCCAACTCTCCCCACTTTATTCCTAAACCTGTTTGTCTTCTTACTCCAATAGCTAGTCTCTTCATTCCTCCCATTTTTACCAAGTCCATTGGTCTTCATTTGTTCTTACACTCTTCCTTTTATATAATCCTATAGGGCAAAAGTGTACAGTCCTTTATCCTTGAATCTTTTGCCTATAAAGGGCGATACCCTAAGCAAATTAGGACTACAAGGAACAGTCTGCCTGTCAGATCTATGGAGAAGGGAAGAATTTATGACCAAATGAGAGAGCATTACAAAATGTAAAATAGATAATTTTAAATTATATTAAATTTAAAAGTTTTGGCACAAATAAAACCAATGCAACCAAGATTAGAAGGAAAACAGCTGGGAAACAATCTTTACAGTATCTCTGATAAAGGCCTCACTTCTCAAATATATAGAGAACCGAGTCAAATTTATAAGAATACAAATCATTCCCGAGTCAATAAATGGTCAAAGGATATGAACAGGCAGTTTTCACATAAAGAAATCAAGACTATCTCTAGTCATGTGAAGAAACGTTGTGAATTACTTTTGATTAGAGAATCTTTTGTCCTTTTTTTCTTCTGTTCTATATGTCCTGTTTTCTTCAAACTAGAAATACACGCTTTGCTTACTCTGCTCCTATTCTCAAATTAAAGAATACTATGTGTCATCCCAGCTGGGTTTACTTGTAAGGTCATGGAAACAAAGTTTCAATTGAGCTCTTACTGCTGCACAGCAACATTTTTATACTTCCGGACCTATCACAATTTCCGGAGCAGTTGCTATTAACTTTCTGTTCTCTCTTTAAATCTTCAACACCAAATCTGTTCTGTCTATCCCAGCTATCAGCAGATAAACTTACTTGCTACTTTCCTGAGATAATCAAGGTCATCTGAAAGGAAATTCTTTATTTCCAGTACTCAGATCACCTACTCCATCCACTTCTGGGTATTATTCCTTGGCTTATGTGGTATTACTCTCACTTGGCCCTCCTAATGTTTTAAATGCTTCTCACTTTGTCTCTTACTTTTTAAGCCATAAATCATTTTTTGATAGCAAAGCATTTTTAAAGCCTACCAATAAGAAACTTTTGAGAGAAGGAATTTAAATTAATTCTAATTCCAAACCCCATCTCATTTAAATTCACAGTAAAACCTAGCAAAATAAAATATTCTAGGCAATACATATTAAATCAGGTTTATAAATTGTATACTATTCTTTTTTTTCAGTTCCAAATCTTTCCATCCTCCTCCTCACCCAATGATAAGGCAAGAAAAATAAAAACTATTACAAACATATATTGCAAATGGGGGGGTCATCTACATTATCCATTCTAAGCTCTCCCCACACACACGCAACAAAAGAAAAAAGAAAAGAAAAAGGTATGTGTCAATCTACATTCTGAGTCCATTAGTTCTCCGCAGCATGTTTCATCATAAATCCTCTGGAATTGCAGTGTCATTGTGTTGGTCAGAGTTATTAAGTCTTTCACAGCTGATTATAATATTACTGTTACTAAATAGATTGTTGTTCTAGTATTGCTCACTCCTCACTGCATTAGTTCATCTAAGTCTTCCCAAGTTTTTCTAAAACTATTCCCTTTATCATTTCTTATAGCACAATAGTAGTACGTCATCATATTCATATGGCATAATTTATTCAAACATTCATAAATGGATAGGCATCCCTGAAGTCTTCACCACTGCAAAAGAAGCTGCTATAAATATTTTGGCACATATATTAGACATATTGTTAGGTCAAAGGGTATGCACAGTTAATAGCCTTTTGGGCACAGTTCTAAACTGCTTTGCAGAATGGTTTGACTAGTTTACTGCTGTACCAACAATGCATGAATGTACATGTTTTCCCACATTTCATCCAGTATTTGTCATTCTCTCATCTTAGCCATTCTGATGGTTGTGAGGTGGTACCTGAGAGTTGTTTTAATTTGCATTTCTCCAATTACTGGTGATTTAGAGATTTTTTTCATGTGTCTAGTGATAGTTTTGATTGCTTCCTCTGAAAACTACCTGTTCATATCCTTTGACCATTTATCAATGGGGAATGGCTCCGATTCTTATAAATTTGATGCCATAATATTTTATCAATGAGATAACTTCATCCAAGAAACTTACTACAGAGATTTTTTCCAGCTTCCTGTTTTTTCTTCTAACTGTAGCTGCATTTTGGTGTATTTGTACAAAATCTTTTTTTTTTAATTTTACATAATCTATTTTATCTCCCATGAACCTCTCTGTTTCCTGTTCGGTCATGAACTCCTCGCCTCTCTATGCATCTGACAGGTATTTTCTTCCTTGTTCCCCTTATTTGCTTATAACATCTCCCTTTATATCTAAATCATGCATCCATGTTGAACTTATCTTGACATGTGGTATGAAATGCTGGTATTTGCCTAGTTTCTGTTAGACTGCTTTCCAGTTTTCCCAGCATTTTTTTTGTCAAAAAGTGAGTTCCTGCCCTAATAGTTGGGATCTTTGGGTTACCAAACACTAGGTAACTGTGCTCATTTGCTTCTGTATATTATGTCTTACCTGTTTCATTGATCAAACTCTATATTTCTTACCCAGTACTAAATTGTTTTGATGGTTACAGATCTGTAGTATAGTTAGAAATCTGGTCCTGCTAGGCTCCTTTATTCCAACTTTTTTTTTCATTGATTCCCTTTTAATTCTCGATCTCCTGTTCCTCCAGATGAAATTTGTTGTTAATTTTTCTAGCTCTATAACATTATTCTTTGGTAGTTTGATTAGTATGGCATTGAATAAGTAAATTAATTTAAGTTGTATTGTAACTTAAATTATGTTGGGTTGGCCTACTAACTAGTAATTGTCCAATTATTTAGATCTTTGTGTAAAGAATTTTGTATTTTTATATAAAGAATTTATTTGTATGAACAATTTGCTTGCATGAAGAATATTCATTAATTCTGTTCAGAAATGCTGATGATTTGTGTGGGTTTATATTACATCCTGCAAATTTGCTGAAGTTATGTTTTTTGATATTTTTAGTTGCTTCTATAGGGTTCTCTAGGTAAATAATCATCTGCAAAAAGAAATAGTTTTGTTTCCTCATTGCCTATATTTATTTCTTCAGTTATTTTCCTTGTCTTATTTCTATACATAGCATTTCTAGTAAAATATTGAAAAGTAATCATGATAATGAACATCCTTCCTTCACCCCTTATTTTATTGTAAAGGCTTAGAGCATATCGTCATTTTAAATAATGCTTGCTCTTGATTTTAGAAAGACAGCATTTACCATTTAATAATAGCTCCACTTATTCCCCTTCTTTCTAGTGTTTTTAATAGGAATGCATTCTATATTTTGTCAAAAGCTTTTCCTGTATTTGTTAAAATAAACATATGATTATTGTTGATTTTGCCATCAATATGGATAATCATAATAATAGTTTTCCTAATATTAAACTAGCCTTTTGTGACATATTGCTGTAGTCTCTTTGCTAGTAAGTTATTTAAAATTTTTGTATCAACATTCATTAGTGAAATTGATCTATAACTTTCTCTATTTTGACTCTCATGGTTTAGCTATCAAAATCATGTTTATGTCATAGAAAGAATTTGTTAGGACTCATACACACACACACAAATATGTATATACATATATATGTATATAAACATATACATATATATTTTAAAACAGCTTATATAGTATTGGAATTGTTTGTTTTTTAAATGCTTGATAGAATTCATTTGTGAATCCATCTGGTCCTGGGATTTTATTCCTAGAAAGCTTATTTATGACTTCTTCAATTTCTTTTCTTTTTTTTTTAAAGATAGGGTTATATAAGTATTTTATTTCCTATTCTGTTAATCTGGGCAATTTAGATCATCAGTTTTTATTGTAATATAATTAGGCAAAATGGCTCCTACTAATTGCTTTTATTTCATTTTCATTAGTTGTGAATTCATGCTTTTTTTATTTTTGATACTGGTAATTTTGTTTTCTTTTTTAAAAAAATCAAATTAGCCAATGGTTTATCTATTTTGCCCCCCCAGCCCCTAATTTTATTTGTTAGTTCAATTTTTTAATTTTAAATTTTGTTACTTTCCTTTGATTTTCAGGATTTCTATTTTCATGTTTATCAAGAGTTTTTAATTTGTTGTTTTTCTAGATCATTTTTTAGCTGCATACACAAGTTTGTTGATCTATCCTTTCTTTTTTTGATAAAAGTATTTAGAGATATAAAATTTCCTCTAAGTATTACTTTGGCTGCATTCCATAGATTTTGATATGTTGTCTTGTGGTTTTCATTATCTTTAGTAAAATTATTGATCATTTCTGTGATTTATTCTTTGACCCATTCATCCTTTAGAATTATATTATTTAGTTTCCAACTAATATAATTTATGCTCAAAGGTCTTTTGTTGAATGCAATTTTATTGCATTATGGTCAGGAAAAAATCATTTAATATTTCTGCTTTTCTGTATTTGTGAGGGTTTTATACCCTTATATATTTGGTTAATAATATGGTAGTATAACATAATATATATAATATAATGTATGATCAACTTCAGTGAAGGTGCCACACACAACTGAAAAACAAGTATACATCTTTTTAATCCCATTCAACATACTCCAGAGGTCTATCATATCTAACTTTTTCTTCTAAAATTCTATTCAGTTCCTTAACCTCTTTCTTGTTTATTTTAATGGCTAGATTTTTATAGTTCTGAAAAGGGTCAAATTGAGGTCCTCCATTAGCACAGTCTTATTGGTTTATTTTATCCTCTAACCTATTCAACTTTTCCTTTAAGAACTTGAATAATGTGCCACTTTGGGGGCATATGCTTTTAATATTGAATAAGTGAAATACTTAGTTTTGGGGGGTTTTTTATGATATCAACATGTCTGCATGTATCTTTCTAGATGTGGCTCACAGGGAGGCACGAATATATATCTTTAAAGTATTCTCCATCCATTTTTCTTTAAGGAATTTGATTGTTACCAGGAGGGGAGCATCTGATTGGGACCACAAGGCTGGCCACTCTGCCTTATTCAGAGATAGATAGTGGGATAGAACCATGTTTATCCCCCTCCCCTCCCCACCACAAAATATTTTTAGTCTTGGGGCAATAGTGTTTAGGTTCAAGTTGAGCTCCTGGTCACTACCCCAGAGAAGGAGTGCTACAAGCTATCTAAAGGCTTAACTTCCTTCCCTCCCACAAAATGCCAGCTACACAAAAACCAAAATATATAGAGAATAACAAATAAATGCATTTATCTAAGCTGATAGCAAACAGAAATCAAAGAAATTATGCCCATTAGATTGTAGATCATATACAGACTAAACGAAGTCTTCCACTAGGAATAAGATATCTTAGCTCAACCTTAAGACAGAATCACAGACAGATCTCACCCAAGCAGAAATTCCCTGAAGTCTAGTGCAGTAAGGTAAGAGACACGATCAAGGTGCTAGGTCCTCTATGTGTTGGCTTCTTCCTGAAGCATTTGACTTCCTCCAGAGATCTCTCCCTGGAGAGAGCCTGAATCATATACGTTCTCTCTTGAACTACAAAACAGAAGTGCTTTTCTACCAAGTACTTGCCAACTTTGCTGCTCATGCAGACATGTAAAAATGAGTATTCATTCTCCACCAATCAGTAGTCTTAGCAAGCGGACTTGAGCCCTAGGCTACACCAGAGCTTCCCTTTCTATAAACTTTATTATTTCTGTTGAGTGTACAGACTGTTGAAGGCATCCCAATCAAATGCATTTATAAATTTGTGGTCTTCTTTGACATTTCCCCTCCCTCATTCCCTATATCCAATCAATGGGAAAGTACTATTCATTTTACCTTCATCAGTCTGATGATGCCAATTCCTCTGCCTGTTTTTTTTTTTAATTTATCTATGTCTTCCAGGATGCAATGCAACTCCTTGACCTGACATTAAATTAAAGTCTTCTTCCACTTGGGTCGTTCCTTATTCTGGGTCTTCCAGCCAAAACTGGACTATTAGTTCTTCCTGTAACCTGACATGCCAACTACTTCCTATTTTTATCCACACAGGTTGAACTATGTCAGGAATGCATGTTATACTCATGTCTCCATTTAAGAATCCTAATATTCCTTCAAGATTTAGATTAGGTTTAAAAAAAAAAGATTTAAATTAGGTTTCGCCTTCTCCATGAATCTTTTTCTGATCCTGACAATTCATAGGGATGGTTCCTTCCTCAAATTTTCCCAGATCTCTTTGTCTGATCTCTTCTTTGCCCTCTTAAGTCTCTGCCTTGTATTAGAATTGTCTGGGGACTTCACATGCTTAACCCTAACACCACCCACAACTGAATGTAAGCTCTTAGAGGGCAGAGACTATTTAGGGTGAAAGGGTATACCAAGAAGGCATTGTCTTTCTG